>NC_063162.1:153465742-153708242 GCF_023159225.1 Perognathus longimembris pacificus
CCAGGTAACTAACTGCAGGAGAGGTACTGAAAGGTACACGTGAGGAAGGACCCATGATTTCTCTTCAAAAGGCCTCTTACCTAGGTGAGACTCGTACAACGACTGGGTTGGCATTTGTAGTATTTCTTTTTTACATAGCGGAGGGAAATTCTGAGATGCACAGTACCGGTCGCAGGATGGAAAGGACAGCAGCAGCAACTTGAAACACGGTATTCAGTGTTGTGAGCGTTAAGGGCTAGTAAACAGACATTACAGTGTGTCCAACGCATGCGTCCCACTATCTCTTCGGAGAGAGAAAAGGACAGTCCTGAGTGAGTGGGGACTCGCATTTCTCCAGCACCTACCATGTGCCGTGTGTAATTATCTTCCTGATGGTCACTGTGACACAAGAGCGTTTGGGGATCAGAGAGGATGTGGCTTTCCTCAGCCTAGAGGTGAACCTCACAGTTGAGAGTAAGGCTGGATCTGGCCACCTAGGCCCCACGGCCTCCCACCCCCTTCCAGGAGCCTCGGGGAGGGGGGGAGGGGAGGGAGCAAGGGCTTCTAAAGGAGCTCAGGAAATCCTTAGCCACCTGTGTCCATACCAAGTCTGGAATGGCAGAAAGGTCTGTGTGTCCCTTCAGGGTTGGGGCTGCTCTGAGCTGACCTGCAATCTCACCCCATCCCACCTGCCGGGGGGCCTGTTGCTTGGTCCTGAGGGGAAATGGTTTAAAAAGCGGGAAGGGAGGGGCTGCAAATGAAATTCCCCAGATGTGCTTCCAATAATCCATTGTGATCTCTCTGGAGAGTACAGGGTTGTTTTAGTGGATGAAGGAGTACTCCATTCTAGACCTAGAATTCCTGAATTCTTCTGAATTCACCCAGCTCCCCGGGTAGTTCCTCGTGCCCCGTGCAGTTGACTGAAATCCGGGCGCCATCCACTCCCCCCTTCGGCCTGCCCGGGCCCTCCGTCAGCACCCCGGGCCACCGCTCTGCGGAGCTGCTTCGCAGTGCAAGTTTCCGGACCTGATGGATTTGTCGTCTGTGAAACGTGGCAGCGTTTGGCCTGTACGCAGCCAGGTGACTGTTTCTGCTTGAGGGGGGGGGGGGGCTGAGGATTGTCTGGAGAGCAGTGGCTGTGTGGAGAGGGAGCTATCCAGCTGGGGGTCTTTGTGCGGTTTTACGATGTGTGAAGTAAGCCTGCTGGGTCTCTTCCGGGCCCCGCGCCTGTATTGAGCCAGCCCAGAGGGCCTGGAGCTGGGTGGGGGCTCCGGGGAAAAGGCCTCAACCCAGATCAAAGGTCTGGTGCAGCGGGACTCCCAGCCCTGCACCTCCAGGTCCCTCCTCTCTCCAGAAAGTGCAGCAATGGATTCCAGCGGAGAGTGGAGAGCAGAGAGGGACCTCTCAGTTCCCTCCCAGGAAAGTCCTGGGGCCCCCCGTGTGTGGCCTTACATGGAGTTCAGGAGTCCTGTCTGCGATGAGGAAGACTCCTGTACAAGATTCAGAACAGATGGTGGTCATCGATGTCTGTTTCACCTGGAATCACACATGAAGTTGGGAACCTGTGAGGATTTAGAACAACATGTATAGCAGTCACAGATGGAAGGCAGGCGTCCCTCCTTCGACGGCCCGTTATACATCCCCCTCCTTCTGGGTGCAGTGTAGCAGGTGTAGGGCTGACCGTGGACCCCCCCCCCCCCTTTGTGGCTCCAGACTGGGTAGAAGCAGCATTCCCTGGCTTTTCCTTGGTGCACCTGCTACTTTCCCTCAGTGAAGCTTCCGGAAGCAAAACCAAGGACCCGTGCGGACGACCCAGGCTGTCCTTTGGAAAGTCCTTGGGGATCGGCTCAGTTCAAGTTCAGTTTCCAATTTCCTTCTGCTGATGAGGGGTCAGCCTGAGGCAGGACAGAAGCCCGTGTGTGTGTGTGTGTGTGTGTGTGTGTGTGTGTGTGTGCATGAGAGTGAGCCCTTCAGCGTTGTTGGGGAGCTCAGACTCAAGCCTTGGGGGTAGGTGAGGTCTGGGGGGGGCCTGGGGTTGAAAGAGAGGCTCTACACTGGGCCCTGGCCCTGCAGAACCCCGAGGGCTCCCATTGTTAGCACCCATCCTTTGATCTCTGACCTCCTCTCTGACCCTCGGGGAGCCAGCCCTCAGCCACAGCCTTTCTCCTGGATTTCCCATGCCCGGGTTTCCTGTCACTTGTGTGTGTGTGGGGGGGGGGGTGGCGGTGTTGTGGAACTTGAACTCAGGGCCTAGGTGCTATCCCCGAGCTTTTTGTGCTCAAGGCTAGTGCTGTACCACTGGAGCCACCTGCCCTCCCCGCGCCCCCCCCCGCCTTCTGGCTTTTTGGTGATTAATTGGAAACAGGAGTCTCACAACTTTCCTGCCCAGGCTGGCTTCCAACCAGGATCAGGAGACTTCAGCCTCCAGGGTGGGGAGGATTCAAGGCGTGAGAAGAGGGTGCCTGGCTTCCCCTCCACAGCCCTGGGGAGGCCGGGGGGGGGGGGCCTGTGGTTGAAGACACAGAACAATGGCTGCACTTCCTGTCTCCCACAGCAAGCGTGCTTTATACCACGGCGTCTGCACTCTTGAACCCCCACGGCTCGCCCCCCTAGCGGCACAGCACCCATAGTGCCGCCCCTGGGAACCAAAGGCTTGCAAACCTGGGCGCACAACCACGTCACAAAAGGGGGCCCCTGCCGGGCCAGGCCCGCCACCAGGGACCTGCTGAGCGGCCCCCAAACGCCCAGACGGAGGTTGCCGGGGAACATTTTCATGCTCCAGCGAGTGATTTTTTTTTTTAAATTTTACTGCATTCTGACTCGAAATGATGTTGAATCGTAGCGCACTAATGTCCAAATCCCCGTCAGATAATGGCAGGAAGTGCTGGCTAATTGGCCTGTTCAGCACTTGCTGAGGTGGCAGGCGCAGAGCTGCTGGCAGCCCCGGCGGGCCGGGCGCTGGGGGGGAAGGACAAGCCCAGTTTCCATCACGTTCATTGCTCCGACCCTGCCGATGCCTCTTCCTACGGGGCACGCTCGCTGGGCCCAAGGAGGGGCTCTGCGGGGCCCCTGAGATCCAGGAGGTGCCTGCCCGGAGGACGTGCCCGTCACCCCGGGCCCCCCTCCCATCCGCCCTCCAGCCGTAGGCGGCACCCTCCTTTCCAGGTCTCCTTTTTCTTTCTGCCAGTGGTACTGGGATTTGAACTCAGAGCCTCTTGCTAGGCAGGCATGGAGTGGGGAGGGGAGAGAGAGAGAGAGAGAATATGAGATTCTTGCTAGTAGCCCAAGCTAGCCTCCAACTCTCAACCTTCCTGCGTCAGCCTCCTGAGCTCTGGGATCCCAGGTGTGTGACACCTGGCCTGACACCCCCACCTAGACACACACGCACACACGCACACACCACCAGTGTTTTCCAGTTGTGTGGGCCTGAGAGCAGCAGAAAGCTCACCTCACAAGAACTCCTGCCCACCCAACCCGTGAGCTGGAAGGACGAGTGTGAGCCGGGGCAGGACTCACACACAGGGCCCTCGCGTGGAGGGGAAGCTGTCACGCGGAGCGCGGACTCTCCCAGCCCGCACTGCCCCCGTCCTCCACACCCCTGCGGTGACACGCGCCTTCTGGGGTGGGAGAACGCAGGGGCTGCGCGCTGCTTCAAGCAGACACGGCCAGGCCTCACTTCATAACCGGAGACAACGGGACTCCTCGATATGTTCTCACTCCCTGCACACAGAGGGAGAATTTCCCCGCGGGGATGCGGATACCTCTGGTGTGTGCCTGTGAAGCACGGCCATAGCACCACCGTAGAACAGCCAGGGTGCTAGCACTGGAGCTCCACTCCTGTGGAGGTGTGTCCTGTCCTGTGGTGTGTCCTCTACGGAGGTGCGTCCTCTTCCTCTACGGAGGTGTGTCCTCTAGGGAGGTGTGTCCTCTATGGAGGTGTGTCCTCTTCCTCTACGGAGGTGTGTCCTCTCCTGTGGAGGTGTGTCCTCTATGGAGGTGTGTCCTCTTCCTCTATGGAGGTGTGTCCTCTATGGAGGTGTGTCCTCTTCCTCTATGGAGGTGTGTCCTCTATGGAGGTGTGTCCTCTTCCTCTATGGAGGTGTGTCCTCTATGGAGGTGTGTCCTCTCCTGTGGAGGTGTGTCCTCTCCTGTGGAGGTGTGTCCTCTCCTGTGGAGGTGTGTCCTCTATGGAGGTGTGTCCTCTATGGAGGTGTGTCCTCTCCTGTGGAGGTGTGTCCTCTAGGGAGGTGTGTCCTCTCCTGTGGAGGTGTGTCCTCTTCCTCTATGGAGGTATGTCTTCTCCTATGGAGGTGTGTCCTCTATGGAGGTGTGTCCTCTTCCTCTATGGAGGTATGTCTTCTCCTATGGAGGTGTGTCCTCTATGGAGGTGTGTCCTCTTCCTCTATGGAGGTGTGTCCTCTTCCACTATGGACGTGTGTCCTCTATGGAGGTGTGTCCTCTTCCTCTATGGAGGTGTGTCCTCTACGGAGGTGCGTCCTCTTCCTCTATGGAGGTGTGTCCTGTCCTGTGGTGTGTCCTCTATGGAGGTGTGTCCTCTATGGAGGTGTGTCCTCTCCTGTGGAGGTGTGTCCTCTATGGAGGTGTGTCCTCTCCTGTGGAGGTGTGTCCTCTACAGAGGTGTGTCCTCTATGGAGGTGTGTCCTCTTCCTCTACGGAGGTGTGTCCTCTCCTGTGGAGGTGTGTCCTCTTCCTCTATGGAGGTATGTCTTCTCCTATGGAGGTGTGTCCTCTATGGAGGTGTGTCCTCTATGGAGGTGTGTCCTCTTCCTCTATGGAGGTGTGTCCTCTATGGAGGTGTGTCCTCTTCCTCTATGGAGGTGTGTCCTCTATGGAGGTGTGTCCTCTCCTGTGGAGGTGTGTCCTCTATGGAGGTGTGTCCTCTCCTGTGGAGGTGTGTCCTCTACAGAGGTGTGTCCTCTATGGAGGTGTGTCCTCTTCCTCTACGGAGGTGTGTCCTCTCCTGTGGAGGTGTGTCCTCTAGGGAGGTGTGTCCTCTCCTGTGGAGGTGTGTCCTCTAGGGAGGTGTGTCCTCTCCTGTGGAGGTGTGTCCTCTTCCTCTATGGAGGTGTGTCCTCTATGGAGGTGTGTCCTCTTCCTCTATGGAGGTGTGTCCTCTATGGAGGTGTGTCCTCTATGGAGGTGTGTCCTCTTCCTCTATGGAGGTGTGTCCTCTCCTGTGGAGGTGTGTCCTCTATGGAGGTGTGTCCTCTTCCTCTATGGAGGTGTGTCCTCTCCTGTGGAGGTGTGTCCTCTCCGGTGGAGGTGTGTCCTCTATGGAGGTGTGTCCTCTTCCACTATGGACGTGTGTCCTCTATGGAGGTGTGTCCTCTACGGAGGTGTGTCCTCTCCTGTGGAGGTGTTATTTCTCGCCCTGGGGCTTGCTCAGGCCGTCCCCCGCTAAGGGTGGAGGCCGGCAGCCCTTCCTCCCTCCTCTCTGCTCCCCAGTCCCCCGGGCCCGGTGCTCCGGGCAGGATAATTTGGCTAATGAAGTCGTTAAGGGCCCTGGGCGAGCGCCCGCCCGGCCTCCCAGGCCCATCTGGGAAATTCTATTGAAAGGCCACGCCGCCCCAGCTGTCGCCTCTGGGGGCGCGAACCCGTGACTCTGGCTCCTTACATTAAAATAATTACCCGGGTGAACAGGTGGCCCATTGGGGCGCTCGGGAGGCGCCGGGGGAGGGGGGGAGCGACCCGCCGGCCCCACCCCCGGGCGGGAAGGTCAGGATGGCGGCGGGAGCTCGGGCTGGCGGGCGCCGGGGCCTAGCCTGGAACCTGCAGCCGGCAGCCAGGTGGGAGCGCCTCCCAGCCCGGGGCGTCGCCCCCCTGCCCGCCCCCCCACCCAGCGCTCCGGGCCCGGAGGGCGGCCGGGCCCCGCGTGAGGACGCGCGCGTGGAGAGACCCGGGGGCCCGCACCCCGCGGGAGGCCGGCCGCGGACCGAGGTCCCCGGAAGGGCCGCGCGGGCCGGGGCGAGGGGCCCGAACCGCGCGTGGCGGAGCTCAGGACCGACCCCCCCCCCGGCCGGGCCGGGCGCGCGCGTGGACGGCGCGTCACGGCGGGTGGGTGGAGCGCGGCCGGGTCCCCTCGCCGCCATCGGCCGCCCCGCTCGCTACGGGGCCGGGGCCGGGCGGGAGCCGGTGACACGCCCGCGCCCGGCGCCCGCCTCCCCATCACGCTGATTAGTTTCCGTCCATCCATCAGCCCGCCGCCCCGGCTGCACCCGCATCCGAGCCGGGTTTGCTCGGGGGAAATCAACAAGTCACCGATCGGCTCCATTAAGGGGCGGGGGGGGGGGGTCAGGGCGGCCCCGGGGGCGAGAGGCGCCCCGGAGCCAGCGAGCCGGCGCCCCGGCCTCCCCAGCCGGGAGCGCGCGGGGCGGGGCGGGGCGCGGGGCGGGGTCCGGGGCCTCCCAGCCGGCCCCGCGCGGCCCGGCCCGCAGCTCCCCCCGCGGGCGGGACCCCTCCGGGGCCGTGGGCCGGGGGTGCCGGGGGAAGGGGACCCCGGGCCCCGCCCCGGGCCGGCCGACTTGGCGGGTGCGCGCGCGGCCGGGGCTGGAGTCGCCGCAGCCCGGGTCGCCCTCGGGCCCGGCTCCCCGGCCCCCCCCACCCCCCCACCCCCGGGGCGGAGGCGGAAGGCAGTGCAGCCCCTTTAAGCCCCCCCCCCCCCCGCCGCCGCCGCCGCCGCCCGGCCCCATCCCCCTTCAATTTAATTTCATTAAAACAGAGCATGAATATTTCTATTAAACCTAAAATGAAATATGAAGCCATTTAGACTCTGCCTGCACCAATCACCCAGATTTATGACTTTTATTCATCACATCAAGAGCTTGGAAAAATGAATTTTCTTCACCCAGGAAGGAAATAAAACCCCAGGCTTGGTCATTTCCAGAAAGCTGTTAATTTGACCATGTGGTAATTACTTTCACAATTAACTAAAATACAAATCAACTTGACAAATCGGGCTAGTTTATATATTAATTAGCCCGCTCAAATTTATTCATTATGAAAAGACAATTTAAGGGGACCCGCAGTGTCTGTTTTATTGCAATAAATTACCGTTAGGAAATGGGGCTAATAAAAGGCCTTCGTGGTGGAGGGCGTTGTCCACGCGGGGGGGGGGGCGCTATCGACAATTTCATTTTCCAATTAGCAACTTTGTGGTAATAGACCCGGGGCCCGGGGGTGGGGTGGGGAGGAGGGGGGGCGGGGCCTGGAGAGCCGGGGATGGGGGGGCCGGGGATCCGGGGGGGCCCGGGGCCCGGGGGGCGCGCGCGGGGCCGGAGCCCGGGCGGAGGTGGGGCCGGGGATCCGGGGGGGCCTGGGGGGCCGGGGATCCGGGGGGGCCTGGGGGGCCGGGGGTGTCCGGGGATCGGGGGCGTCCGGGGGATCCGGGGGCGTCCGGGGGGCCCGGGGGGCGCGCGCGGGGCCGGAGCCCGGGCGGAGGTGGGGCGCCCCGCGGCGCTGATTTAGTGCCCGGTCGATGGGCTCACCCGACGCCTTTTAGCTCGCGATCTTTATAAATGTCCCTCTATTAAATTAGAAAATGATTCTCTCCTCGTTTAATTGTATTCTTTCGTTTCTTATTTCCAATTAATTAGTCCTATCGACGTTGCCGTATTTTAAGCGCGCGGAGCCCGCGTCCCGCCCGCCCGCCCGCCGGGGTGGATGGGGCGTCCCGCTCGGGGCGGGGGGAAGGGAGGGAGGGGGGTCCCGGGGCGCCGCCCGCCCCCACGACCCGGCTAAGTGGACCTGGGGGGCGGAGGGGCGGAGGGGGGCGCGGAGCCCGGGCGGGAGGGGCGGCGCCCTGTGGCGGCGGCCCCCAAGGTCCCGCGCCCCCGCGCCCTCCCCTCCGTCCCGCGCCCTCCCCTCGGCCCCGCGCCCTCCCCTCGGCCCCGCGCCCTCCCCTCCGACCCGCGCCCTCCCCTCCGTCCCGCGCCCCCCGCGCCCCTCCTCGGCCCCGAGTCCTCGACGGTCCCCGCGCTCCTCCACAGTCCCGCGCCCTCCCCTCGGCCCCGCGCCCTCCCCTCGGCCCCGCGCCCTCCCGGGTCCCCCTCCGCCTGGGGGCCCGGTGGCGGGGAGGGTGTCCTGGGGTCGGGTCGGTTCCGGGGCGCACTGCACGAGGGCCGCCCGGTGGGCGCGTCCGGCAGCCCGGCAGCCCGTCCCAGCCGCCACCCGCGGGGCGGACCCGGCCGGGGGAAGCCCCGTTCTTCCCGCCCGGGACCGGGGGTGGGGGGTGGGGGGGCTGCTCCCGGGCCGCCCCGCCCTCCCTCCCGGGCCTCCCCGCCCCACCTTCCCTTCCAGAAGGCTCCACGCGGAGCGTCCCCCTCTCGCCGCGACTCCCCAGAGCAGACACCCCGTTTCCCACGAAGGCCTGCGTGCGGCCCGGGGAACCCCAGGGCGTGCGGCCGCGGCCCGGGCCCCCACCGCCCTCGCGGGCGCCGGGGAGGGGCGCCCCGGAGGTGCGGCGGCCCGAAGCCCTGCCCAGGGCCTCCTCCAGCCGCGGGCCCTCGGGGTGCCCTGGGGTGCCGTCGGGGCGCGGCGTGTGCGTGTGTGCGCGTGTGCAGGTGTCCGTTTCAAACACGCGTTTGGGGGGACTGAGGTTCGAGTTGCGGGACCCCACTCGCTAAGCGGCCCTGCCACCGCTTGAACCCCGAGGACCGGAGGCCACCTCTGTGACCCTCGGAGGGCGGCAGCCGAGCGCCAGCCGCGGCCCCAGACTCTCATCTCCAGTTAACACCAAGAAAACCCAGCCGAGCGCACGGCTGGCTGGGGTGGTGGAGTGCCCGCCTCGGGGGGAAGCTCAGGACGGCACAGGGGCCCTGGGTTCAAGGCCCAGTACTGTCAACTAAAAAACAAAATAATAATGAAAGACAAATAAAGGAAAGGCAGATTTTAGATCCGTTATATCAGGAAGCTGGGTCCCAAGCTGCTCAGGCAGCTCCGGTGTCAGGCTTTCCCGCACCAGACTCAGGAGGCTGAAGAAGGAGGATGAGCGTTTGAGGCCAACACGAGCTACAGAGCAAGATCACGTCTCAAAAAAACAGCCCAGCACCGACCCTCAGCCCCCAGCACATCGGAGCAGGCTAGCCTTGCCCCCGGGGGGGGGACAGCAACCTAGCAACTTGATCCACCCGTACCCCCCATCCATCTGCCGGGAAAACTCGAAAGTTGTTCAGCTCCTAGCTGCGATTGCGGAAGGAGAATTCTCCCTGGCAGCAGCCCTGTCCCGCCCAGCTCCTCTGGCTCTGGGGGACACTTGCAGAATGCCCTCTCCTCCCTCCCTCCTCCCTTCCCTTCCCTTCCCTTCCCTTCCCTTCCCTTCCCTTCCCTTCCCTTCCCTTCCCTTCCCTTCCCTTCCCTTTCCTTTCCTTTCCTTCCCTTTCCTTCCCTTCCCTTCCCTTTCCTTCCTCCTTCTTCCTTTCTTTTTGTAATTAAGCATTATAGCACACTCCAGTTACCAAGGACTTAGGACACCATTTTGTGTGAACAGTTGGGTCCTAAAGGACAAGCAGCTAGCTTAGAACACTCCATGGCGCGGCAAGCCCTCCGGGGGAGGAGAGTGCGCCCTGGCACCGCACTGGTTGGAGAGCAGCAGCGGCGACTGCGGCGCGAGGGGCAGGCCTGCCGGCCCAGGAAGCCCTGCTTCTTGCCTGGGGAGCGGCAGAGCCCCAGGGCCCCAGGCCCACGGTCCCTGGCCCGCAGGCGGCCTGGCCACCCCCGGCCCTGGCGCTGGCTCGCAGGGGAACCGCAGGGGAACCGCAGGGGAACGTGAGCCGCTTCCACAGCGCGTTAACCTCGGCCTTGGCCATGGGATCCGTGTGCTTCAGTCGCAGTCTCACCGCGTGTGCACGCTTTATTTTGCCATCCCCAGAGTCGTTTTTCCTTTTTGTGCTGATTCTAGGGCGTGGACTCGGGGCCTGGGCACTGTCTTTTAGCATTTTTTTTTTTTCTGCTTAAGGCTGGTATTCTACTACTGGAGCCACAGCCTCACTGGTGGCTTTTTGGCAGTTCCTTGGAGTCTCGTGGACTTTTACCTGTCCAGGCTGCCTTTGAACCACAATGCTCAGATCTTCAGCCTCACGGAGTAGCTAAGATTACAGCTGTGAGCACCAGCACCTGGTTCTATTCTTATTCTTTTAGAACCTTTGTGCATTTCTTCATAATATCTGTACTCATCTGCACCCCAGCAACAATACTCAAGAATTCTCTTTCTTTCCACATCCTTTCCAATAAAGCCTTAGCTCCTATTTTGCCTTCATAAACCGGAATGTATTAATTCTATAATATAGTGGCTTTCATTAGCACAGGTTTGGGCATGTGTATAATGTATTTAGAGTATATTCACCCCTGCTACACCCCACGCCCCCCCTTCCTCTTTCCAAGTAGCTTTCTTCTAATTCCCTGTCTTAAAAGAAAAAATGTAGGTTCCAATCAGTGCAAGCTGCTGATCAATGGAGGATTTCGTTAGAATGTGCAGATGTGAAATTTAAAAATCTAGATTCCCATATGGACCCAGTGATTCTGTCTTCCTGACTCTGCTTATATCCTTACACATGATGACATGCACATCCATCCGTTTTGTTGCAAATGACATGATTTTGTTCTTTCTGGATGAATAACATGCTATTGTTCATGTGTACCCCATTTTCTTATCTTCTCTCACCTCTCATTTTCTCTCCTCCCCGCCCTCCCTTTGTGGTTCTGGGATTTGAACTGGCTTGCTCAGCTGATACTCTACCACGTGAGCCATACCTTCCGTTCTGGCTTTTTGCTGGTTAATGGGGGATAAGAAGCACAGGGATTTTTTTTTCTGCCAGGCAGGGCTGGCATTGAACTGCAGTTCTCAGTACTCAGGGTCTTGAGTAGCTAGGATTACAAGCGTGAGCAACCAGTTGTCTGGGTTCCTTGCATATTTTGTATACATGATGTACACATGTTCTCTCCTGGGGAATACACTGCCTCTCCTTTCTGTTGCCTCCTTTGCTGTGCCTCTGAGTGTGAGGCTATCCCCCTTGCTCAAGTTGCTGTTAGACTCGTAGCCCTCAAAAGACATTGCCAAGGCCAGTGTCCAGAGCTTCCCGCCCTCCTGTGGGAGTCACTGGGAAGGCCATCACCCATGTGAGCTCATTCCTGTAGCTGGTCCACTTCTATTCTTTTGCATGTGGATACCGAGGTTGCCTAATGCTGCTTATTTAAGAAATTGTCCTTTCCTATTTTGCATTCCTGACACCTTTGTCAAATGTTAATTATACATGTATAGATTTATTTCTGGGCCGTCAATTCTGTGCCACTGATTTATGTGTCTGTTTGTATGCCAGTACCATGATATTTTGATGGCTATAACTTTTTGATATAGTTTAAATCAGAAAGCGCCGTATCTACCTTAGCTTCATTCATCTACAAAGTTATTTTGGCTGTTCAAGTTCTGTTGTAGTTCCATATGAATTTTAGGATTTTCCCCCCTTTTCTGCGGAATATGCCAGTGGACTTTTGATAGGATTTCATTAAATCTATAGATCTCTTTGGGAGTAAGGACATTTTAATTATAGATAGATATGTATTATATATATATATTTCAGTTCATGAACTGGGCGATAGCTTCCCATTTGTTTGTAATCTTCTTTAAACTTCTTTCATCAGTTCTTTAGTGTTTTCAATACAGATGTCTTTGCATCTTCACGGCTAAATTGATCTGTGAACTTTTTTCCTTTGCTGGTCCTGGGACTTGGACTCAGGGCCTGGGCGCTGTCCCTGAGCTTTTGAGCTCAAGGCTATTGCTCTACCCCTGGAGCCACAGCGCCACTTCTGGCTTTTTTGTTGGTTTGTTTGTTTGTAGTCAATTGGAGATAGGAGTCTCCTGGGCTTTCCTGCCCCGGTTGGTTAGGAATCGTGATCCTCAGATCTCCGCCTTCTGGGTGGCTAGGAGTACAGGTAGGAGCCACCAGCTGCTGGAGTTTAGTTTGTGTTGATGCTGATACCAATGGAACTGCCTTCCTAATTTTCTTTTCACACGATCCACCATGATGTACAGAAGTGCTGCTGGTTATATGTGTTGGTCTTGTATTCGTCCACTGCATCGAACTCAGCATTCTCAGCATTTTTTGGCGGAGTCTTCAGACTTTCCTTTATAGAAGATCAAATCATTTGCAAACAGGAATGACCTCGTCTCTTCCTTTGTCACTTGGAAGCCTTTGTTTCTGTCTCTGGCCTAATGGCTCTGGCAGGGACTGCCCGTGCTTTGCTGAATGGAAAGGACAGGCCTGGCATCCACCTCCTATCCCAAGAATAATTCCCAAGAATGTCACCTCACGTCCCAAGAACAAACCCCACTTGGCTGTGGCACGCGAGGCTTTTCACGCGGCCTTGGATTCCGTTTGCCTCTGCTCTCCTGGGGATTTTTGTGTCGGTCTCGCGGGGGCCCTGGCCCGTGGCTTTCTTCTCTTGTACGTATTCCTATGGGGCCTTGGCGTCCTGTACTGCTGGGCTCTCAAAGTGAGTTGGCAAGTGTGGCCTACAAGAGAGACTGGCGCGCATGCACGCGTGTGTGCATACGTGGGTGTCTGTGCGACCGGGGATCAAACATAGAGCAGGTGCTCTGCCGCCGGGCCACCACCCCCCAGCCCGAGAGGCATTTTAAGATCTTTGCAACTGTCCCTGCGTCTTCTCTGGCCGTGTCTCATGCAAGGTCAGGGCACAGGGGCCAGGGCAGCTGCAGACCCGGGCCTCAGCGTGCCCCCCACGGAGCCCCCCACGGGCCCGAAGGGAGACAGGCAGACACCGGCCACAGACTTAGAGGAGGGCCACGCAGAGCCAAGCCCCAGTGCTGGGGAGGGAGCAGGGGGTGAGAGGCAGGCCAAGTGACTGTGGACCGCTGCCAAGTGAGTGGCTAGCAGGTTCAGAGTTTGCCCGTTGGGCATTAAACCGCCATGAATCATTGACAAGAAACCAAACAGCGCAGGATCTATATAACAATTTGAACTCATATTGCTCCAAGTAAAATCAAATTAGAAGCTTTTCCCCAATTAGATTATGCAAACGCTGACACAGAGCTCGCAGCCTTACACACCTCGCCCTGCACAGATGCTCTGAGGCACACCTCGCCACGCCGGGTGTGTCAACATCCACCGCTAGATAATAAACAGGAGGCACAGACACACTGCTTTTAATTGCATCGATAAACTGGGATTAACCCCCAAGTCAGGCTTCACTATTGCAATTAAATGTCCTCAAATAAATGGTTTCCTCAATAAACAAATGGAAGGGGCTGTGTTTACCCTGAGTAATAGCAGGTGTAATATTTTACTGGCTAAAGCTACGTATTAAGTGGAATCACTTGCTAGCCCTGATTTATTCCCTGAGATCGGAAAGTCATTTTTCATACGTCAGCTGCTGCTTCTGTACTGTATAAACAGCTAATAATGCACTAAATCAGTGCAGCACCACCTTGCCTTTCACCTAAACCCACGAAGCCCGGAAAGAAAACAAAACCAAGCTTCGGGGTCTCTCTGAGGAGCCAAAGAAGGTCACTCTTCTGGAAGAGACAGTTGCTTCGGCTAATCTTTGTGTTTGGGGTGTTGAGAATTTTCTAGGACTCAAAATTCGAGAATGATGCGAGAGCCGATGGAGTCACGAGGCCTCCGGAAGCCCCTGGCTCCTGGCGGGCGGTGCGTTCTGGTTTCTGTGGAGCACGGTCGATGGCGTCTCCCGAGGGCAGGCGGGGACGGGGCCGGCCACCGCGGTGCGTCGTGTATTTTTCCATGGGGAAATTTTACAGGGAGTCCTTACCCTAATTCTTTCGGAGGTACTGGGGTTCGACGCTAGGACTTAGCTCGTGGCAGGTAGGTGTTGTACGATTTGAGACGCGCCCCCCGCTGCCATCCATTCCTGCAGCCAGCCGGGTGCCAGGGGTTCACACGTACGGCCCTACCTGCGCAGGAGCCTGAGATCCGAGGCGGCGGTGGGACGTGAACCCCAGTCACGCAGAGAGGCTCTTCCTTCCAGTCCACCAACAAGAAGCCCGGAGGGGAGGGAAGTGTGGGTCAAGGAGGAGGGCACTGGCCTGGAGCAGAAAGCCAGGCAAGAGCAAGAGGCCCTGGGTGCAAGCCCTAGGACGGCACCAAACAAACAAACAAAACCCCACAATTCTTTTTTTTTTGTTTGTTTGTTTTGGCCAGTCCTGGGCCTTGGACTCGGGGCCTGAGCACTGTCCCTGGCTTCTTCCCGCTCAAGGCTAGCACTCTGCCACTTGAGCCACAGCGCCCCTTCTGGCTGTTTTCTATCTATGTGGTGCTGAGGACTCGAACCCAGGGCTTCATGGATACGAGGCGAGCACTCTACCCCTAGGCCACCTTCCCAGCCCCCCACAGTTCGTATTCGACATATTCCCTTCCCCACTCTGGTGTCGTCATGGACACAGGGAAGACTCTGCAGGCTTCTGGTTGGCACCTGCAGTCCGCCTGGCAGAGCCTCGCGTGGCGTCAGAGCCAGAGAAGGGAGTCGACAGCCCTGGGGGCCGGGCGAGTGTCAGCAGGTCTCCAAGGCAGAGGACCTGTTGTTCCGCACAGTGCGTTAGAATAGCGGCCGTCTTCTTCTGCACACAGGATGCCGGACAGCATTGCCAGTATTATTTCTTGTTATGCTTGCTGGGTCTTGAACTCAAGGCCTTGCTGCGCTCCTGCTTGGCTTTTTCTCTCAAGGCTGGCACTCTACTTCCCAGCGGTGTTTTCTAAAAGCGAGTGGCAGTTTGTCAGAACAGAGAAGATCAAAAGGAACCCGACTGGTTTGCCAACTTTACTTGGTCTTTTTGAATCGTGTATTCTTTCCCTCTAGATTTCTTAGTGAACTATCAATGATCATTTGTAGTCTATGTATAGATCTACTTTATTAACTTTATAATCTACTGAAGGAGATTTGCCTGTGTATGATCTGCTTTTTGTTTGGTTTTGGCCTTGCCTGTGCTAGCACTGGGGCTTAACTCAGAGCCTGAGCGCTGTCCCTGAGCTTTTCTCATTCAAGGCTAGCACTCTGCCACTTGAGCCACTGCTCTACTCCCGGCTTTTGGCCGTTTTATTGGAGATACGAATCGCATGGACTCCCCTGCCTACGCTGGCTTCGAACTGCTATCCTCAGACGTCAGCCTCCTGAGGGAGTGGCTAGGGTTCTGGGAATGAGCCACCGGCACCCAGCTTCATCTTCTTTCTGGAAGGAATTAGAATGGTCCTGGACCTCAGGGCCTGAGAACTTGGCCTAGGGCTGCTGCTTTGTGGGGGGGGGGCGGGGGGGGACAGGCTTCCACCGAGAGTCTGCTACGTCAGGACGTAGCCCTCACCACCCAGGCCAGTCCCAGGCTCCGCGGCTGGACGCGATCCGGACGCTCTGCAGCTCCCCTCCGTCGTGGCTCTCCCTGCCACCCTCCGCGAGGGCCCAGCCACGCTCGGTGCTAGCGAACCTTCCCGCCATGCTGCTCCCGGGGTGAGATGCTCGCTTGGCTCCTCTGCAGCCAAAAGTATGCAGAGGAATGATCACGCGACGGCAGAGGTCCAACTGCCGTCCTTCTAACCGATGGTCTGCAGCTTCAGAGGTAGCGTTTGCCTTTCCCACACAATTATAAAACATTTCCAGGTGATAAAGGGCACCGGAGAAGAAGATAAAATATTTAACACTTAAGACCTCGTCTGAAGTATGAATATATTTATAGATCACTGTAGGCTCCGAGGAGGACTTGATGGGAAATATATTGATGATGCAATTTTTCTTTTGAAAGAGATTGTAATGATTGCAAATTTGGTTTAAAAATTAAATTAATAAGGACTATTTGGTTCAAACATGGGCCTCTTAATGATATACAGAGCTAGTAACCTCTCTCTTGCCAGCTAAGGAGGTTTTAAAAGACTGCATCAGGTGATCTACAGTTGAGTGCCATCTGCCCCTTATTAATGCAGCATTAACCTTTATATTAAAATGCATTTAAGTGTCATCTCTTAAGAGGTTATTGAAAAAAACAAATAGGAGATAGCTCACAACAAGGTCCTCGTTTTACTGTTCTGGGTAAAACTATGATATAACCGGGCACCAGTGGTTTGCGCCAGTGGTCCTAGCTACTCAAGAGGCTGAGATCTGAGGATAATGGTTTGAAACCAACCCGGGCAGGAACATCCATGAAACTTTTAACTCTGGCTGATCACTAAAAAGCCAGAAATGGAAGTTGGCTCAAGTGGTAGAGTGCTAGCCTTGAGCAAAAAAAAAAGCTCAGGGACAGTGCTCAGGCCCCGAGTCCAAGCCCCAAGACACACACGCACACGCGCGCGCGCGCACACACACACACAGGTTCACACACAGATAGAGAAATGTGATATAATCTTCCGTAAAGCATGGCTTTTGAAACATTAGGAACTTGAAGTGGGGGTGTGGCTCGAGGGGTAGAGCGATGACGTCACCCCCAGTACCGACTGACTGACACACCCGTAGAGGAAGCTGAGCCGTGTTCAGTGTCGCGTCCTGACTTGAGAGGCTGAGGCAGGAAGGTCGCTTGAGCCAGGAGTCCCGGCAGCCTGAGCAAAAAGATGAAACCCAATCTCAAAAAAAGAAAACTTTTCCGTACACCGCTTTTATAATAACAATCAGAACGCACGTTTTAGGAGTCCGGTGCGAGATGGGACACCAGCCGCCGCGTCTGCGCTGGGCTTCTTGGACTGACTGGGTCCCCGCGGATTAGCGACACCTCGAGAGTTCAGGGAACGCTGACGCCTCTCGCCTGGAACCCGAGCGTGGCGTGGCGTGGCCGTCCACGAAGGGCCTGGTTCACGGCCGGGTGGGCGCAAGGTCGGCGGGGCCTCTCCGCAGGCTGCCGTGTGACCTCGACAAGCGGCCCGACCCCTCCCGGCTCCTCCGGGGCGCTGATCTCATCCGTGACGTGGAGATCCTATCCACCGGGCCCTCGACGGCCGGGGGGGGGGGGGGGGGGGGCGGCACCTGGCACGGGCGTGGGCTTCCGACAGGCCGACTCCCTCCACGGGGTGGCTGGGAGCCAGGACCACTTATCACGGCCAGCGACAGCGGCACGAGGGAGTGTGTGTGTGTGTGTGTGTGTGTGTGTGTGTGTGTGTGTGTGTGTGACCCTGGACACAGCACACAGGCGCCTTCCCATCCTTCCATAATGGTGACGGGTCCCACGCCCGCCCATTTCGCGGCTCAGGGCCCTTGGGCAGCTGCGGAATCCGCGCCTGTCCCCCCTCCTCCGTGCCGGGTTTCGTCCACGCCCACGGTGCCCTTCCTCCAGGACCTCACTGGGTGGGGCTGGGAAGCCCAGGGCCGGTGTCCATGGCGACGGCTTCTCTCCCGGCCTGGGTGCGGGGCCTGAGCGAGGGAGCGGGCGGGGCTGGCGGCCACCTGCCAGCCGCGGGAAGGACAGCCTGTCTGGGCTCCCCGCTTCCTGCCCTGGCTCAGCCCAGACGCGGGGCCCGCAGGGGCGGCCAGGAGCCCCGCCTGTCAGGTGCACGCGGAGGAAGACCCTGGCCCAGGGGCGCGGAGGCTGACGCCGTGTCGGGGTCCCCCGATGAAGGCCTGGGACACACAGCAGCAGGGCACGGCCTCGGCCCCTCCGCGCCGGCGGAGGCTGGGCACCGCAGCGGAGGGAGGGCAGGAGGGGGCACGGGCGAGGCCCGGAGGAGGAGGGGAGCCGGCGGGCGCCGGGGTGAGAACGAGGAGCAGCAGGTCCCAGCGAGCCCTCCTGACACCTTCCCCAGCTCCGCGGCTGCCCGCCGAGGCCCCCCTCCCCCAGCGTCTCAGGCTGCGTGGGGGCCGTCGGGGGGACCCTCCCCCAGCGTCTCAGGCTGCGTGGGGGCCGTCGGGGGTCTGCGTGGGGGCCGTCGGGGGGGACCCTCCCCCAGCGTCTCAGGCTGCGTGGGGGCCGTCGGGGGGTCTGCCGCCGGGGAGCCGCGGGGTCGCAGGCCAAAGGGACCTGGCCGTGGCTGGCAGGGGACTCTCCAAACACCGAGTGCCATTCATCAAGCAATATTAAAAACAACAACAAACACCTCATTTCCCGGGAGGCTTCTCGATATTACTCTAATTGCTTTTCGTCGAGTGACTAATTTTTTAAATTGCGGTTTTATGAAAAAAAATAATAATGCGAATATTTCTAGCTGGGAAGTGTCCCGTGAGACTACAGCTTTCAGGAAGGTTTGCCGTCTGTCTATCTGGGCGTATAGATTACCCATCTATTGACACTGCTTTTTGATTAATATTGTGTAGAACATTCCCTAATGCATCAGCAGAATTAATTATGCAGAAGCACCCGGGCACTCAGGCCTTCCATGGATGAAATGACGTTTTATTGACAAAATGACAGTTTAATACTTAGCTTTCCCGAGGCTGTATATCTGTCCCTTGTCCGGACTCTTCGACAGGGCCGCGGGGCGCCGAGGGAGGTAGACGAGCCCCGTCTGCTGTCCCCACTCCACGCGGCGACAGAAGGGCCCCGTTTGGCGCCCCTTTATGTCCACGGTGCAAAGTGACGCCGCGTCGGTGCCTGTGTTCCCACACCGGGGTCCCCGGCGTGAGCTGCCGGGCTGAGGGGCGCAGACCTCACCCACTCCCGCAGCCCGGGCGACTCTGCCCACCGCGGAGGGGTCACGCTCCGCTCCCCGCGGGGTCCCGGGCCGGCGGGTGGGGGGCCGGGCGGCCCCGACTCCCCCGGCGGGGACGTGGGGGTGGACGGACGGGAGGACGGGCGTGAGCAGAGCGAGAAGCCCTTCGCGTCAGGACGCGGGGCGAGGGCTGAGGGCCGTCAGCCCGACCCCCTCCAGGCCCCCCCCCCGGGCAGGAGCTGAGCTCCGGGGGGGCCTCTGTGCCCCCCATGCCTGGTGCACTGTCGGGCCTGGACTGCCTTGGGTCCCCTTCGCCTTCCAAGACAGCCTGCGGTCATTGCCCTGCGGCGCTGGGAGGAGGCAGATGCTTGGAAGTTCAAGGACAGTGGGGAGGGCAGTGGGGAGGCCCGGGCAGTCGCGCTGGCAGCGTCCGGGTGGGGGGGCCTGGCCCCCCCCCCCGGCGCGTGTGACTCGGGTCCGGCGCGGTCAGCGGCGGTGCGCCGTGCAGAGCGGCCGGGCCCCGCGGCTGGTGCCAGGCCGGTCTCGGCGCTGATGGGAATCCGCGCCGGTCCCCGAGCACTATCTTAATTGGCAATTTCAGCAGAGAGGGCTAAGAACGAGCGAGGATCATTATTTGTACACTTCCATCCGCTCCGTGGTACCGCGCGCATTCATCAGGAGTGCCACTTACCTATTTATCACTGTTAATGAAACTCCAATGCCTTTAGTCACTTCTCCATTATCCAGGGTCGATGGCCGTGTTGGCAAGTTATCCCTGCCCTTGCTTCGGGCTCGGTGCCGCCCTGGGAGCTGTCCAGGCCCGTCTGCGGAGCTGTGGCTTCCACCGGTGGTTGTTTTTGCCCGCGCCTGCCCGGGGCTGTCCAGCTCGGGGTCCCGGGAGCAGGAAGGACTTTGCCCTTCCCGTCCGTGTTCAGGACTAACCAAGCGCAGACGGGGCCCGCGGCGCTCTGGGACGTGGAGGCCGTCTGAGTGAATGACAGCGGCCTCTTCAGCCCGCCAGGCGCTGGCAACACCAGCCCGAGGGGCGGCGGGAGGCGCCACCGGTGGGCTCTGAAGCAGTCTTGCTTGCGCAGGGCGGTCTAGAACTCTTACCACCGGAGCCACATCTCCACTTCCAGCTTCTGGGTGCTTCATTGGAGGTAGAAGTCTCATGGCCTTGCCTGCCACGATTCAACTGCAATTCTCAGATCTCAGCCTCCTGGCTAGCTAGGGGTACAGGTGTGAGACACTGGCTCTGACCATTACTTTAAAAAATGGATCAATTTGTTGCCAAAGTGCTGTACAGAGAGGGGCTACAGTTTCCTGTGTGAGGCAGCGGGTACATTTCTTTTCATCGAACTTGTTACCTCCTCCCTCCTTTTTCTCCCACCTTCCCCACTCCCCCCACCACTTTTTACTCATAACAAAATGTGACACCGCAAGCCACAGTGTGGAGCCCAGTGCTTGCGTGGCGAGGGGTCTCCGGGAACACGGGGTGGGGGGGGGGGAAGGGGGTCCCACAGGACCCGGCAGGGGGCAGCACCTGCTTTGTGCCGTGAACCGGTCCGCGGTCCTCCAGGGGCGGCGGGAGACAGGACAGCCACGCCTCGCCCTCTCGCTCTATTTGATTTTCAGCTTTTGTTCGTGGAATGCGTGTGTCCGTGTGCACATGTGTGTCTGTGTCTGCGTGTGTCCGTGTGTGTGCCTGTGTCTCTGTGTGTGCACGTGTGGGTCTGTGTCTGTGCGCGCGCGTGTGCGTGCGTGCGTGCGTGTTAGCACCGTGGCTTGAACTCAGAGCCCCGCCTTCGTGCTCCCGTGGCTTGCGCACCTGGTGCTCCACCACTCGAGCTTTGTCTCCAGCCCTGTTTCTTCCGCGATGGTTTGGGAGTTAGAATCTTCCAGATTTTTCTGCCTGGGGTGGTGGCTTCCAATGGCACGCAGGGTGGCTACAATCACAGGCGTGAGCTATCGGCGCCCGGCTTACGTTAATCTTTTCGGGGTTATAATTATTAGCACACTCATGTGCAAATGAATGGGTTTCTAAACTCACGTTTTTTAAGCCTCTGCATTTGGGATCGTTTGCCGGAGCGGCCACAGGAGCCCCCGCCTTGCACACGGGTGTGTCCTCAGGGCCTCCGGGGGACACGGGGGCTCTAGGAGGTGGCATCCTGGCTCAGGATGTATGCGGCCTGCTCGGCCTGGAGCCCCTGGCCTGGACACCGCCCCCCTCCGCGCCCCAAGGAAGCCTCCGGCTGCCGGCCGAGCTTTGCTGCCGTGCCGTGAGGCCGGCTGTGGACACGGAGAGAGCGGGGCATCCGAGCGGGGGGGGGGGGGGGGCTGCGGGTGGACGGGAGACACAGAGCCGCTCCCGGTCAGGGTCAGGGTCAGCGCGAGTCCAGATCCTCTCCCGCCCCGCCTCGGCCAGACCTGCCCCGCCTCGGCCAGACCTGCCCCACCTCGGCCAGACCTGCCCCGGGGAGCTGCAGGAGCGCCCTCTGGCCTGCGGAGAACTTGGGGGCGAGGGCAGGGGCCGCGAGCTGGCGTTTAGCCTCTCCCAGCGGGGACTCCGTGCGTGATTGGCTCGGGTGCCCGTCCGTCCGTCCGTCCTTCCGGTTTTATATTCGTGTGCGGAATGGACGGGGCCATGGGGGGCCACAGGGGCCACGGCGGGGCACGGCTTCCCGCACGTGGGTTCACACTTCAGCTCCTTCCGCTGCCTTCACGGACGTCGCATTTTGTGAGCGCAGGGCCGGGCGATCGCCGACAAACGAGCAGGCAAGGGGCCGCATGGCTTCCGGAGCCGTGCTGGGGGCAGTAAAATGCCCGGGGCGGAGGGGGTCGCGGGGACGGACCCGCTCTCTCGCCCACGCGCAAGCTGCCGCGGCGGGGGGGGGGGGGGGGGAGGGCGTCTGCGTGCGCCCCAGGCAGTCGGCTGGCCGGTCGGACTCGAGAAGCCGGCGCCTCGTGTGATTAGCATAATGAAACGAGGGAAAATATTGACATTTGGTGCATGTGCAGCCTGATAATGCCGTATGGAAAGAGATATCTACCGCGCTAATGGAAATGTAATTGATGTAAAACTGCAGTTCGTACAATGGCCCGGGAAGGCGAAGCGCTTCCTTGTGAAACAGATAAGATCGGAGGGAGCGGTCGGGATCTCAGGACATTAATCCTGGCTGCGTTTCAGATGCCAAACGCTAATAAGCCAGTGATTGTCTTACCTCGCGTCGGAATCACCTGTATTTACTGTATTTTCCAGAGCGGGCTGGGCTGCTGACGGGGAGATCAATACCGGCGTCCCATGACTTCATTTCCTCTCCCCACGCTGTCTGCGACTCCACGGCAAGCCGCTGCGATGGCTGCAACAGGCGGGGGTGGGGTGGGGGGTTGGGGGGATGTGGGGTCTCGTGGCCCGCAGGCGCGTGAATGCACAGCCCACCTCTTGGACTCGGCTTCCTCGGTGGCAACCCGAGCTGGCCCAGAGGCCCCCCCCCCGGGCCTGACCACCCGAGCTGGCCCAGAGGCCCCCCCGGGCCTGACCACCCGAGCTGGGCCAGAGGCCCCCAGGCCTGACCACCCGAGCTGGCCCAGAGGCCCCCCCGGGCCTGACCACCCGAGCTGGCCCAGAGGCCCCCCCGGGCCTGACCACCCAAGCTGGCCCAGAGGGCCCCCCCAGGCCTGACCACCGAGCTGGCCCAGAGGCCCCCCAGGCCTGACCACCCGAGCTGGCCCAGAGGCCCCCCCGGGCCTGACCACCCGAGCTGGCCCAGAGGCCCCCCCCGGGCCTGACCACCCGAGCTGGCCCAGAGGCCCCCCCAGGCCTAACCACCCCAGCTGGGCCAGAGGCCCCCAGGCCTGACCACCCGAGCTGGGCCAGAGGCCCCCCCGGGCCTGACCACCCCAGCTGGCCCAGAGGCCCCCCCAGGCCTGACCACCCGAGCTGGCCCAGAGGCCCCAGCACTGTCGGTCTCACCTTGAGGGCACACCTTCCCTTGGCGAGGCGGGCATTGTGGGAACAAGGCGTGGACACACGGGTCGTGGTGGTTAGTGAAGGGTGTGTGCCTCCTGTCGCCGGGGACAGTGGCGCCCCCCAGCCCCCGCCCCCCGCAGCCCTGCAGGCCCGGCTCAGCCCGCAGCTCTCTGCCCTGGCTTGCCACACCTGCCCCGCCCCGCTCTGGTCCCAGCGGGCTGAGTCCCGCAGGTGCCTCCTCAGCGGGCGTCTGATAACAGGTGCGGGGGACAGGGACAGGGAGGAGCCGGGGCGGCGGGGGCGGGGGGGGCAGGGGTGACGGCCTCTGGAGTCGGGGAACCACCTCCTTCGTCTCCTGTCCGCATGAAGACGGGCGGTGGGGCCGGTGGCTCAGGCCTGTCATCCCGGCCACACGGGAGGCTGAGATCTGAGGATCATTAGGCAAAGCCAGACCAGGCAGGAACGTCCAATTGCCGGGAAGCGGGAAGCGGCGCTGTGGCTCAAGTGCTAGAGTGCCAGCCTTGAGGGAAAACACTCGGGGGAGTGCCCGGGCCCTGAGTTCAAGCCCCAGTGTGGCGCACACACACAGTGAAAAAAAAAAAGCAAAGCAGGAAGAAAGGGCGGCAGTAGCCTAGCTTCCTTCCACACGTCGCTGTGGCCGCCAGCTTTGCTGTCTCCTGAGTGGCCGCTTCCCGGACCCCCCCCCCCCCCCCCGATCCCGGGCCTGAGGACCTGCGCGCGGCCCCTGCCGTCCTGGCCGGGCCGGGACCCCAGCGTCTGTTCCAAAGCGGAGGCGGAGCTGCGCGGGGCTCGGAGCCGGCGCGGGGCTGCGGAGCGCACCGCAGAAGACGGCTTGCCCGCGGGGGCAACACCTGTTCTAGAACGTACTGAGCAAGCGCAGGCAGGCACCCACGGGGCACCGAGTGACCCAGCCAGGGGGGCGCTACTGGCGAAGGCGCGATGTGGGCGAAGGAAGGCGGGGCACAGGGGGGAGTCCGCGGCTGTGTGAGAACCGCCCGGTCGCCGAAGTCCATCGCCGCCACCCCCCCCTCCCCGTGAGGGCCACTGCTTGCTGGGGCGGCTCCTAGGTTCACGCGGCGGTGGGGGGACGCCCCGGGGGTCGCCGACGGCCCTTGGAGTTGCAGGCCTCCCCCCCCCGCCCTCCCCCCACCCCGTCCTCCTGGGCGCGTGGGAGCATGGCGGGCCGCGCGCTCTCCAAGCAGAGATCCACTCTTCCTAGTTGAGGAGATTATGGAACCATCGATTTCCTCCCGGGAGACAGCTTCCTGGCCCCGCACGCGCCGTTTGTCCGCGGCGGCGGCGGCCCTCTTCCCCAGTGCAGTCACGCGCCGGCCTTGGCCTCCGAGAGCCCCGAACTGGGTCACGGAGATGGACACTTTCCCGGGACATCCTCAGGCCCAGACAGCAGTGACGGCAAGCTCGAGGGTCACCTTGCTGGGGGACCACTCCACCCACGCCGGGACCGGAAGCCCCCTCCACTGGAGACGCCAGCCAGCAGAGAGGGGCGGCGCGTGAAAAGCCGCCGGCGGTGCCACCGAGCTGCCCGTGCCGTCTCTCCACGGGCGGCGGCGTCTGGCCGGAAGGAGTAACCCTGGTCCCCGTGGCTCGCGCCCTGGGGGCCTGGAGCTGCGGCTTCCTAGGGGTGCGCGTGGCTCTCGTGCAGCGGTCACGAAGCACCACGCGTGGGTTGGCGCGGCAGGACCGGGCTGCAGGCCGCCTGCTGAGAACCGGGGCCGGGGGCGTGGAGCCCAGGTGCCCGTCCACGCGCTGGCTCCTGGCTGTGACCTGCTGCCCTGGGAGGCGAAGGAAGGAGGATGCAGAGTTCAAGGCCAGCCTGGGCTATGAGGCCCCTTCTCAAAAAGAGAGGGGTGGAAGCAAGGACGAAACTGAAGGAAGCACCTAAGCGCTGTTGCTGTCTGCGACCCGGCCAGGCCCTCCCCGCCCCCCTGCCGGCTAGGGATCCGCACAAGCTCTCCCTGTTTCCTTGAGAGTACCCGTGGCTAGCTCTGGCACAAGACGGTCTAATATACGCTAGGAGATTGTGTACACGTCTGCTGAAATGGAAACAAACCATCTCGCCTCCTTTCTTTCCACTCTCAGTCCATGCCGCTGCTAACAGCTTTCAGTGGCTATTTCAGAGTCATATCGGTGAATATACAGCCGTTGTAACCTAGGCGTATTGCGTGTAATTTATGGCCTAACACTCACTTGTGGTGATCCAAGCCGGGTACCGTGACTCACCACGTGGGGGACAAGGGGACCGGGGCTCCCGGGCTCCTCCCTCCCAGTGTCATTATTTATGTCAGCTCTCACCTCCCCGCCAGGAGACGAGGCTGCTGGCCTGCTCAGGCCTCCTCTCTACTTCTCTCCCTTCCACCTCCCAGTTTTCATCAGTTGTCAGGGTTTATGTTTAGGTCTGGTCTGTAATTACAATGAAGTCTTCACCGCTCTGCCTGTGGGTGGGTGGGTGGCTACATTGGAAATACATAAAAAGACACTTGTGTCATTAGGGAAATGCAAAGAGACGCTTGACTGAGTTAGCTCGTCCCGGAGGCCGGGGGGGGGGGGGTGCTGACGATCCCCGCCCGGCTGGGTGAGGTCAGGGGCCGGTCAGGCTGCGCGGAGGTGAAGCTGCGTGACCCAGAACATCCACGGGAAGCGTGCGTGCAAGGGGAACGAGAGCACTCGTCACACAGAAACTTGCGCGGGAGTGGCCACAGATGCGTGATTTGTAATTCCCTACAAGTGGATGCGGACCAGACGGCCACAGATGAATGAATGAACGAACCACGGCCCCTCCGTTCAGTCGGCCGCTGCTTAGTTATACAAAGGATGATTTGCCCAGCGGACGGACCTTGAAAACATGCGAAGCAAAAGAGCCCAGCACTAAAGACTCCTGTCATATGATTGCATTCATACCCACCCTCCAGGGGGAATCCTTAGAGGCAGCACGTGTATTTGCCGCTGCCTAGGTCTGGGGGTGTAGAGCGGGGTGCGAAGAGACCACCGATGGGTGTTAGGCGTCTCTCCGGGATGACAAAAATGTTCCGCGTTAGCCGACGCAGGTGGCTCACGCCTGGAATCCCAGCTACGCAGGAGGCTGGGATCTGAGGATCGTGGTTCAAAGCCAACCTGGGCAGGAAACTCCGTGAGACTCTGATCTCCAGTTCACCGCCAGAAAGCCGGAAGTGGCGCCTTGGCTCAGGTGGTAGAGCGCCAGCCTTGAGCTGAAGAGCTCAGGGACGGCGCCAGGCCCGGAGTCAAAGCCCCAATGACTGACAAAAAAAAGAAATGTGCACATCTGGGGCAGGGCGGGGGAGGGCACAGAACCCGAGGACAAAGGGCGGGAGCTCGCCGGCGGAGGATGGAGGTGGACTGTGCGGCTCCGGGGTGAAGCCGGGAGGGAGGGACTGGGGGAGAGGGAGGGCATGGACGACACCTGCGAAAGGAACCGTGCTTACCGCCTGTAAATGCGGTCCCACTGTGTATCGCCTCCAACGCGACAAGAAAGAGAAAGAAAAAGCTCGTCCCAAAGTGTTGTTTGGTTTAGATCGGGATGGCCGTCTTCTTCAGCGGCAACACTGCTAAGGCCGCCTTTGGAGGATGCTGGGGCTGGACTTGGGGCCTCGTGGTTGCTAGGGGGGCACCCTGCTGCTGGGGCTGCGGGACCAGCCCGGTTTCCTGTGTTTTTTGTTTTTCAGGCTGGGTCTTTTTCCCTGGTCTGGCCTTAGACTCTGTTTCTCCTACCTATGGCCTTACATGTAGCTAAACGTATAGGTCTGAACCACCCTATCTGGCTTGTTCTTTGAGGTAGGGTTTCAATCACTTTTTGCCTAGATTGGCCTTGAGCTCAGTCCCTGTTTCCCACACAGCTGGGATTACAGAGTGAGCCCAACAGGGCCCCCCCCCTGCCCCCGGCTTCCCGCGGTCCCGTCCCTGCCTGAGGGCCTCCCCTGCAGGCTTCCCTGTCCCTGTCTTAGGGGGTCATCTGGAACTGCCAGGTCCCTGTCTCAGGGGTCATCTGGAGGTGCCAGGTCCCTGTCTCAGGGGTCATCTGGAGGTGCCAGGTCCCTGTCTCAGGGGTCATCTGGAGGTGCCAGGTCCCTGTCTCAGGGGTCATCTGGAGGTGCCAGGTCCCTGTCTCAGGGGTCATCTGGAGGTGCCAGGTCCCTGTCTCAGGGGTTATCTGGAGGTGCCAGGTCCCTGTCTCAGGGGTCATCTGGAGGTGCCAGGTCCCTGTCTCAGGGGTCATCTGGAGGTGCCAGGTCCCTGTCTCAGGGGTCATCTGGAGGTGCCAGGTCCCTGTCTCAGGGGTCATCTGGAAATGCCAGGTGGCTCTGGAGAAAGCAGGTGGCTCCTTGTCCTCTGAGAGGTGGGCGCCGGGCCTCCTGAGCCTCACCCGGCTTGGCGCCCTGGTGCAGCCCCCCTCCTCCCGCCCCCCCCCCCCCCGCCACCGCCGGGCTCCTGGCGGTGCTGCTGCTTTCTCCTGGGCCCCGAAGCCTCGACTCCAGGGCTTTCACCTCCTCGGGGACACAGACGAAGACGGTCCCGCGGGATGGCCCCACTCCAGGGTCGTCTGGACGCAGGTCTAGTTCCAGAACAATCAACTCTAAGTCATTTAAGAAGGCTGTGTACATTAAAACAGCCGTAAATCACGGTAATGAGTCCCGCAGTGCAGAGAACTCCATTTCACACGGGAACCACGGGCCGCGTCGGAACGAGGTGCACGGGCCCGGGGGGGGGGGCGGGGGGCAGAGGAGCGAGCTGCCCTAGATGCAGAGAGCACACCCCGCCTTCGGGGAGGGGGGGAAGCCCCCCCACACACCGTGTGAATGCCTTCGGGTTAGGACGTTTCTCCAGGCCCACAGTCCCGCGGGAGGATTTATAAGGAGGGCGCCGGGCTCTTGGAAGGATTTCAGCGTGATTTGCGGGGCGCGTCAAGCAAGGTGAAGTCCCTGTCCAAGTCTCCGCGGAGCCACGGGGGGAGAAGCGGGCGGGGGGGGGGGGGGAATCGCAGGGTCTGCGCCTTCCACCCGGCCCGAGCCGAGCCTCCCCGGGGGTGCCGGAGCCTCGCTCCCCCTTCGCCAGAGCCGGCCAGGCCGCCCAAGGTCAGCGGCGTCTGGAAGCCTCGCGGGCGGGCGGGCGGGCGGAAGTCCGAGTGCCGCGCGGGGGGGGGGGGGGTGGCGGGGGGGGAGCACGGTCCTCATTTGATTTCCATTTGCGAACGGGCAGGCCGGGCCGCCCGCTCACCTTGGTGATTAACCGTTGGCAATGGGCACCGCACGCTCCAACGCGCCGTCCCAGTTTCCAGCTGGAAATCCAGCGCTGCGGAAACGCCCCAGCCCCCGAGGCCTCCCGGCCACGCCTGGGGGGCTGGACGAGACCTCGACCTCGGGTCTGCGCCGGTGGCGACGTCCCGGCCCGGCCCTCCTGAGCTCGGTCCGCTGCGGGGTCCTGGAAGTGGACCTTTCACAAGAAGCACCTCTGGAGGTCGGCCAAGGACTCGCGGACAAGGACCAAGGACACAGAGGTCATGTGGTGTGTCTGGCCTCCTCGCCACCCCAGGGCTGCGGGCCATTTTCCTTCCTTATGGCCTCTCGGTGCCCACCAGGGCAGTGTCTGGAGGTCGGGGGGATCCTCAGACCCCACGGCGTCCCCAACAGAGACGGGCCGAGACACGTGGAAACACGCACGCCTGTCCACGAAGGAACACTCGCGGTGCACGCGACGCACAGACCAGGGGACCTCACAATGGGCAGCCTGCTCAAAGTTCTCAGGCGGGCTGGGGATGTGGCCCAGGGGTCGAGAGCTCGCCTCGTGTACATGAAGCCCTGGGTTCGATTCCCCAGCACCACATATACAGAAAACGGCCAGAGGTGGCGCTGTGGCTCAAGTGGCAGAGTGCTAGCCTTGAGCGGGAAGAAGCCAGGGACAGTGCTCAGGCCCTGAGTTCAAGCCCAGGACTGGCAAAAAACAAAAACAAAAAAACCAAAACAAATCCACAAAATCCACAGAGTTCTCGGGTGGGAGCAGGCACGGCTGCTGGCCGGCCCACCCCGCAGGAGCAAGGGGACAGCCTGGCACAGAATGTGGATGGCGGGGACCCGTGGAGACAGGAAGCCACCTGGCGATGGCAAATCTAGGACCTAGACGTTTTAAAGAAGAAAACAGTTCGATGGTGGAGTAGGTTTGTTCCCTTCTCTCTGATGGGTCCCGCTCTAACCCCTGCCCTCCAGTCCACCTGCGGTCCACCCTCCACGCCCCGGTCCCCACGCCACGTCTCTATTACGTTGCCCGGGCCCTAATGCTGGGCGTCCTGTCCGCCCTCCCCATCCCCTGCACCCTTCCGGCACCCACGCCGCGGGTGGCTCCACCCTCTGCTGGCGAGCAAGCTGCCCTTCGTGGATGGGCTCCACCGCCCCAGTCCTCCCTCGATGGCTAGTGGTGAGCACGCCTGCCCCTCTTCCTCGGTTCTGGTCCCAGCCTCTGGCAGAGCCTCCCTGCCCGTGTCCAGTCGCTTGCTGCTCCTCCTGGATTTATGTTGTCTTGAATCATTTACCAAACCAAAGTCAAGGCGACAGGCAACACCAGTGCCTACAGCCCAGTCCGGGAACAGACAGCCAGGGAGGGGAGTGACACTTTGTCGTGTGGAGCGACGCGGCGAGTACCTCAGACACCTCAAAGGAAAGTGGTTTGTGGGTTTGATTTTGTCCTTGTTTTGGTGCCAGTCCTGGGGCTTGAACTCAGGGCCTGGGCGCTGTCCTTGGGCTCCTTTTGCTCAAGGCTAGCACTCTACCACTTGAGCCACAGCGCCAGTTCCAGATTTTTCTGTGATGGACCGAAGATACGAATCTCACAGACTTTCTTGGCTGAGCTGGCTTTGAACACCACCGCGGTGATCCCCAGATCTCAGTTACCATTGTAGGCTGAGCCACAGCGCCAGGCCCTGAGCTTTGTTGTTCAAGAGGAGGGCTCCACCTACCACTTTGAGCCACAGTGCGATTTCGGATTCTTCGGTAATTGGAGATAAGAGCCTCTCTGTCTGGCTTTCGACGGAGGTCTTTAGATCTCAGCCTACTGAGCAGCTAGGACACCAGAGCTAGTCACCGGCACCCAGTACAAAAGTGTTGTCTTGGTTGAATTGTGTCTGACAGTGGAGGGGCACTGTGTGTGCGTTTACTATGCGGGAAATCCTTATTTTATGCTAACTTTTGTTTTCAACCTGAAACTGCTCTTTAAAAAACTGAAGTGTCTGTTTAAAAGTTGAATTATGTCACTGGTTTGCCAACCTCTTCGAGCCTAGAGGTGGCAGCCTGCTGTACTACCATTTCTCTTTTCCCTCTCCCGTTGTGGGATTTCCCTTAGTCCAGCTTTTAGCCATTTGAGTTGATCCTCCAATTTTCTTAGTTTTTAATCCTATTCCACATCCCTATCTTTTTATGCTTTTTTTTTTTCTAGGAGAGTCCTCCAAGTTTCTGAGTGTGTCATTCAGGTCTTTGGATTATCGATATCTTAATAGCATTTTCTTGTTGACACGTCACTTCTGTAAATACAGCGTTCTGAGCTAGGTGCGTGAGAGGCGGAGATGATGACTGACCAGTAGTTCAAATAATAGATAAATAAATATTTTATTTTATTTTATTTTTGCCAGGCCTGGGGCTTGAACTCAGGGCCTGAGCACTGTCCCTGAGCTTTTTTTTTTTTTTTTTTTTTTTTTTTTGCTCAAGGCTAGCACTCTGCCACTTGAGCCACAGCGCCACTTCCGGCTTTTTCTGTGTATGTGGTGCTGAGGAATTGAACCCAGGGCTTCATGCGTGCTAGGCGAGCACTGAGCCTTGGGGTCCCCAGCGGGGCTGGTGTGCACTCTTGTTGGGCGTGTGCTGCGCCCTGGCCCTGTGCTGGCTTGCACTCTGAGGTCACACCCACCTCACACCCGTGCTCCCATTAGCAGTGACCTGTGGCCCTGTGATCGCCGGGTGATGAGCTGAGGTCGGGGCGCGAGTGCAGCGAAGGCCACTGAGGCAGCCGGCGTGGGCCGGGCCCCTGGGGCGCCGGGGGTGCGGAGGCCCGGGGGTGCGGAGGCCCGGGGGCGCGGAGGCTGGGTGGGGGCGCGGAGGCCCGGGGGCGCGGAGGCTGGGGGGGGGCGCGGAGGCTCGGGGGCGCGGAGGCCCGGGGGGCGCGGAGGCCTGGGGGTGCGGAGGGCCGGGGGCGCGGGGGCCCGGGGGCGCGGAGGCCCGGGGGCGCGGGGGCCCGGGGGTGCGGAGGCCCGGGGGTGCGGAGGCTGGGGGGGGGCGCGGAGGCCCGGGGGCGCGGAGGCTGGGGGGGGGCGCGGAGGCCCGGGGGCGCGGAGGCCCGGGGGTGCGGAGGCTGGGGGGGGCGCGGAGGCCCGGGGGCGCGGAGGCCCGGGGGCGCGGAGGCCCGGGGGCGCGGAGGCTGGTGGGGGGTGCGGAGGCTGGGGGGGGGGCGCGGAGGCTGGGTGGGGGCGCGGAGGCCCGGGGGCGCGGAGGCTGGGGGGGGCGCGGAGGCTGGGGGGGGCGCGGAGGCTGGGGGGGGCGCGGAGGCCCGGGGGCGCGGAGGCTGGGGGGGGCGCGGAGGCCCGGGGGCGCGGAGGCCCGGGGGCGCGGAGGCTGGCTCTCCCCGCTCACGCCCCCGTGCCTCGGGCTGCGTGGTCCCCGGTGCTCCCCGCCTCTGCCGCCCCCCGCCCGACGCCCGTTCTCCCCCTGGAGATTGACGGAGTGGGGTGAACCCCGGTTCAACCTCCTCCGCGGGTCCTGAGTGCTCGCTGGGTGGAGGACGTCTCGCTAAAAGCCCTTTCCCCAGGCCCGGCTCCCGCGGGCGGGCCGCCAGCCATTAATGAGAGATGATAAAATAATGAAAGGAGTCATACATTAACCGGATTGTCCCCGCGCGCCCGGGCGGCCCTTCCGCGGTGCCTCCCGCACACGGCCGTGACTGCGGCTCCCCGACACCGCCCGGCTGCCCCAGGCCCCCCGCGCCCCGCCCGACAGCTCTGCTTCCCCGCCTCCGAGAGGCCCGGCCTGCTCGCCCGGAGAGACGACGCTGCGCCCGGCCTCCCCCGCCAGAGCTGGGATCTCCAGGTCAGCCTTCGAGGGCCGCCTCCCCCCGCCCTCCCCACTGGGGCCACGGCGCCGCGTGTGGCCTTTTCTGTGTCTGGGGTGCTGAGGACTCGAACCCGGGGCCTCCGGCGCGCGGAGCCAGCGCCCAGCCCTCCCCAGACGCCCGGCAGCCCCGTGGCCCGCCCTGCCCCTCGAGGTGCGCTGCGTGAGTGCGGTCCCCAGGCCGCCCGTGGCCGCCCCCCCCCCCCCCGTGGGCTCCGTGCGCAGCCGGCACGGTGACGCGTGGAAAGGTTCCCGTGGTCACGGCCACGGTCCTGGCGCTGAGCTGCGGGCGCAGGTGCGGACGGGAAATCCGGAATGTCCGGCCAGCCCCGGCGGGGACCTCCCTCCTCGTCCTTTCCCTCCCTGCTTCTCCATGCTCCGCGTCTGGGCGGGGGGGGGGGGGGTGTCTCTGGGCCTGGCTGTGCAGAGGGGCGCCCTGGTGCGGGCGGAGGGGGGGCCGGAACGCGGGCGGTGTGCTGGCCTGTGTCCCCCCCCCCCCCGCCATGAGTCCCCACGGCAGGACTCGTGGGGCTGCTCTAGAGCGTGTAGCAAGCACTCTCCCCGTGCAAAGAGCTCCCGGCTCAGGCCCGGGGGTCACCCCAAGCCTGGGAGGGCCAGCGGCTCAGTGGGTGCCTTTCTCCTCCGCGCGCTGCGGCCCCGGCTCGGACCTCCTCTGTGGGTCCCCCGTCTTCTTGCCTCAGCCTCAGCTTTCAGACCTAGCTGTGCCCACCTGGCAGGAACAAGGCCTCTCTGCCTCCCTCCCTCCCTCCCTCCCTCCCTCCCTCCCTCCCTCCCTCCCTCCCTCCTTCCCTCCCTCCCTCCCTCCCTCCCTCCCTCCCTCCCTCCCTCCCTCCCTCCCTCCCTCTCTCCTCCTCTAGAGGCACAGCTTGCGGGCAGAGGCGATGGAGGAGGGCAGCCTCCAGAGGGGACCCACAGGCTCTGTTGTGCACCCACAGCCCCCCTCCCCCGGCAGCCCCCTCCCCGGTGTCTTCCTCCATGCAGGGGCCTGGCTAGCTTTCCCACACTAGTGGGAAGAGGTGGCACCCGGAGCGTCACGGGGGGATTGTTGTCGGGGGCAGTGGGTACCTGGATTCGCGTGGGGGCTGAGGGAAGGGGGGGTGGACGGGAGGTCGGCGCCCCAAGCTGACCACCTGCTACGATCCCGGATGTCTGCTGAGACCCGCGGGTATCCGCCGGTGTCCTGAGCTGCTCACCGCGCTGGCGGGGTGGCCTGGCTTTGCCCTGTACCCACAGCTCGGCCAAGCACCGCGGCGTCTTCCTCCAGCCCCGCGGGGGGGGGGGGGCTGGGCAGCAGCGTGGACCCGGCCGGACAGCTGGGCTCTGGTCATCCTGAGCGGACGGATGTGGCCCGCAGTCAGCGACCGCCAGGGAGCTGCCCTGCCTGCCCCGAAGCCGGGAGGCCGACAGCCGCGGGGGGCCCTGCTAGGAAAGGCGGCCTGGAGACCCCTGCTGCCGGAGCTCAGCCTTGCTCCTCTCCCCGGGTTGTCACCAGGCCACCCCACAACTCTGCTTAAGGGTGGCCTCCCCCACACGTTGCCAGCAAGAGACGGGCTTCGTCTTCGTGGTGCTTAAGCTCGACCAGTGGATTGGTTTGCTCAAGACAGTAAATCCACGAGGCCCATGATCCCTCCATCAACACTTTGCAGATGGCCGTTCTCAGGCATCCTTTCTTAATTCCTTTCCATTCTGAGCTTGGAACAAACCCTCCTAACCTTTCAATTTAGCAATTTCATATCGTTCACTGTGGAAATCAAAAAAGCTTTGCCAGACTGGAGCTGAAATGTCAATTAATTGTCAATTCTTCACATTGAGTAATTGATTAATTGGCACAATGTTAATCTCTAAATCAGTGGCAATAAATTACTTGGTTCTTAATCTTGACCTTCAGAGTGCTAAAACTCTTCAAATTGCCACAAGAGGATGACGGATGAAGCTACAGCCTTCCCATCATTTTTTTGCTCCTAAACTTTCTGCCTAATTGAGAACCACCGCAGTGTCCAGAGCCAGCCCCGCCGGTGCCGGTGCCCTGCTAGCCCGGCCCTGGTGTCGGGTGGAACCGCACGAGCCAGGCCCGGCCGCGGCAGGGATGCAGCTCAGCCCCAGCCGGTCGTTTTTCTTTCAAACCAGAGGGTCGGTCAGCTCATAGGTGCCTGTCTGTCACGGAATCTCCAGCCGAAGCTGGGCGCCAGCGGCTCGCGTCTGTGATCTGAGCTACGCAGGGGGCTGAGATCTGAGGATCGAGACGTGAAGCCAGCCTGGGCAGGAAAGTCCACGGGAATCTTATCTCCAGTCAATAACAAAAGGCTGCAAGTGGAGCGGTGGTTCCAGTGGTAGAAGGCTAGCCTTGAGCCAAAGAGCTCAGCACTCAGGCCCTGAGTTCAAGCACATCTCTCTCTCTCTCTCTCTCTCTCACACACACACACACACGCACACACACACAGCTGAAAGGCTTGGGAAGTGGTCTTCCTTGCAAGGCAGGAGAGTAGTGTGCACACATCCTCCCATGGTCTATCTGGACCCGGGTGTGGGGTTTACACTCACAGGCCATGTTATTCCTGAGTGCAGCTGCACATCTCCACATCAAAGCATCTGGCTGGCCCGGGGCTCAGCAGGGTGAGGTTTTGTAATGAGGAAGGCTCCCGGAGTGGCACCGCTGTCTGGACTTTGTCCTCAGTGCTCCAGCTCCCGGGAGCGGCAGCAGCTGCTGTTGGACCTCAGCCCTGTCTGCCCTTGCCTCTTCTCAGGGAAGTGCGATGGCAGCTGAAGTGTGCGCAGTGCCACCTTTCAGAGCCGTATGCCAACAACAAGCCCTTGTGGAGAAATGCCACAGACCTGCCCTTCCTGTCCCGGGATTGAACTGAAGAGCCCAACAAGGCCACACTTTACTGAAAACCACGACGGCTACACAGCGTGGCATGGGTGTCAGGCCATGTCAAGTGCGGATCAGTGACAGAGTCCTCTGTCAGGGCGTGTCACAGTGTGGATTGGTGATGGAGTCCACCGTCAGGGCGTGTCACAGTGTGGATTAGTGATGGAGTCCTCTGTCAGGGCGTGTCACAGTGTGGACTGGTGACAGAGTCCACTGTCAGGGCGTGTCACAGTGTGGACTGGTGACAGAGTCCTCTGTCAGGGCGTGTCACAGTGTGGATTGCTGAGGAGTCCACTGTCAGGGCGTGTCACAGTGTGGATTGCTGATGGAGTCCTCTGTCAGGGCGTGTCACAGTGTGGATTGCTGATGGAGTCCACTCTCAGGGCGTGTCACAGTGTGGATTGGTGACAGAGTGCACTGTCAGGGCATGTCACAGTGTGGATTGGTGATGGAGTCCACTCTCAGGGCGTGTCACAGTGTGGATTGCTGATGGAGTCCACTCTCAGGGCGTGTCACAGTGTGGATTAGTGATGGAGTCCACTGTCAGGGCGTGTCACAGTGTGGATTGGTGATGGAGTCCACTGTCAGGGCGTGTCACAGTGTGGATTGGTAACAGAGTCCACTGTCAGGGCGTGTCACAGTGTGGATTGGTGACAGAGTCCACTGTCAGGGCGTGTCACAGTGTGGATTGGTGACGGAGTCCACTGTCAGGGCGTGTCACAGTGTGGATTGGTGATGGAGCCCACTGTCAGGGCGTGTCACAGTGTGGATTGGTGATGGAGTCCACTGTCAGGGCATGTCACAGTGTGGATTGGTGATGGAGCCCACTGTCAGGGCGTGTCACGACGTGGCATTGGTGATGGAGTCCTCTGTCAGGGCATGTCACAGTGTGGATTAGTGATGGAGTCCACTGTCAGGGCGTGTCACAGTGTGGATTAGTGATGGAGTCCACTGTCAGGGCGTGTCACAGTGTGGATTGGTGATGGAGTCCTCTGTCAGGGCATGTCACAGTGTGGATTAGTGATGGAGTCCACTGTCAGGGCGTGTCACAGTGTGGATTAGTGATGGAGTCCACTGTCAGGGTGTGTCACAGTGTGGATTGGTGATGGAGTCCACTGTCAGGGCGTGTCACAGTGTGGATTGGTGATGGAGTCCACTGTCAGGGCGTGTCACAGTGTGGATTGGTGATGGAGTCCACTGTCAGGGCGTGTCACAGTGTGGATTAGTGATGGAGTCCACTGTCAGGGCATGTCACAGTGTGGATTGGTAACGGAGTCCACTGTCAGGGCGTGTCACAGTGTGGATTGGTGACAGAGTCCACTGTCAGGGCGTGTCACAGTGTGGATTGGTGATGGAGCCCACTGTCAGGGCGTGTCACAGTGTGGATTAGTGATGGAGTCCACTGTCAGGGTGTGTCACAGTGTGGATTGGTGATGGAGTCCACTGTCAGGGCGTGTCACAGTGTGGATTGGTGATGGAGTCCTCTGTCAGGGCATGTCACAGTGTGGATTAGTGATGGAGTCCACTGTCAGGGCGTGTCACAGTGTGGATTAGTGATGGAGTCCACTGTCAGGGCGTGTCACAGTGTGGATTAGTGATGGAGTCCACTGTCAGGGCGTGTCACAGTGTGGATTGGTGATGGAGTCCTCTGTCAGGGCATGTCACAGTGTGGATTAGTGATGGAGTCCACTGTCAGGGCGTGTCACAGTGTGGATTAGTGATGGAGTCCACTGTCAGGGCGTGTCACAGTGTGGATTGGTAACGGAGTCCACTGTCAGGGCGTGTCACAGTGTGGATTGGTAACAGAGTCCACTGTCAGGGCGTGTCACAGAGTGGATTGGTGACAGAGTCCACTGTCAGGGCGTGTCACAGTGTGGATTGGTGACGGAGTCCACTGTCAGGGTGTGTCACAGTGTGGATTGGTGATGGAGCCCACTGTCAGGGCGTGTCACAGTGTGGATTGGTGATGGAGTCCACTGTCAGGGCATGTCACAGTGTGGATTAGTGATGGAGTCCACTGTCAGGGCATGTCACAGTGTGGATTGGTAACAGAGTCCACTGTCAGGGCGTGTCACAGTGTGGATTGGTGACAGAGTCCACTGTCAGGGCGTGTCACAGTGTGGATTGGTGACAGAGTCCACTGTCAGGGCGTGTCACAGTGTGGATTGGTGACAGAGTCCACTGTCAGGGCGTGTCACAGTGTGGATTGGTGATGGAGTCCACTGTCAGGGCGTGTCACAGTGTGGATTGGTGATGGAGTCCACTGTCAGGGCGTGTCACAGTGTGGATTGGTGATGGAGCCCACCGTCAGGGCGTGTCACAGTGTGGATTGGTGATGGAGTCCACTGTCAGGGCATGTCACAGTGTGGATTAGTGATGGAGTCCACTGTCAGGGCATGTCACAGTGTGGATTGGTAACAGAGTCCACTGTCAGGGCGTGTCACAGTGTGGATTGGTGACAGAGTCCACTGTCAGGGCGTGTCACAGTGTGGATTGGTAACGGAGTCCACTGTCAGGGCGTGTCACAGTGTGGATTGGTGACGGAGTCCACTGTCAGGGCGTGTCACAGTGTGGATTGGTGATGGAGCCCACTGTCAGGGCGTGTCACAGTGTGGATTGGTGATGGAGTCCACTGTCAGGGCGTGTCACAGTGTGGATTGGTGATGGAGCCCACTGTCAGGGCGTGTCACAGTGTGGATTGGTGATGGAGTCCACTGTCAGGGCGTGTCACAGTGTGGATTAGTGATGGAGTCCACTGTCAGGGCATGTCACAGTGTGGATTGGTAACGGAGTCCACTGTCAGGGCGTGTCACAGTGTGGATTGGTGACAGAGTCCACTGTCAGGGCGTGTCACAGTGTGGATTGGTAACAGAGTCCACTGTCAGGGCGTGTCACAGTGTGGATTGGTGATGGAGCCCACTGTCAGGGCGTGTCACAGTGTGGATTGGTGACAGAGTCCACTGTCAGGGCGTGTCACAGTGTGGATTGGTGATGGAGTCCACTGTCAGGGCGTGTCACAGTGTGGATTGGTGACGGAGTCCACTGTCAGGGCATGTCACAGTGTGGATTGGTGATGGAGTCCACTGTCAGGGCGTGTCACAGTGTGGATTGGTGACAGAGTCCACTGTCAGGGCATGTCACAGTGTGGATTGGTGATGGAGTCCACTGTCAGGGCGTGTCACGACGTGGCATTGGTGATGGAGTCCTCTGTCAGGGCATGTCACAGTGTGGATTAGTGATGGAGTCCACTGTCAGGGCGTGTCACAGTGTGGATTAGTGATGGAGTCCACTGTCAGGGCGTGTCACAGTGTGGATTGGTGATGGAGTCCTCTGTCAGGGCATGTCACAGTGTGGATTAGTGATGGAGTCCACTGTCAGGGCGTGTCACAGTGTGGATTGGTGATGGAGCCCACTGTCAGGGCGTGTCACAGTGTGGATTGGTGATGGAGTCCACTGTCAGGGCGTGTCACAGTGTGGATTGGTGACAGAGTCCTCTGTCAGGGCGTGTCACAGTGTGGATTGGTGACAGAGTCCACTGTCAGGGCGTGTCACAGTGTGGATTGGTAACGGAGTCCACTGTCAGGGCGTGTCACAGTGTGGATTGGTGACGGAGTCCACTGTCAGGGCGTGTCACAGTGTGGATTGGTGACGGAGCCCACTGTCAGGGCGTGTCACAGTGTGGATTGGTGATGGAGTCCACTGTCAGGGCGTGTCACAGTGTGGATTGGTGATGGAGCCCACTGTCAGGGCGTGTCACAGTGTGGATTGGTGATGGAGTCCACTGTCAGGGCGTGTCACAGTGTGGATTAGTGATGGAGTCCACTGTCAGGGCGTTTCACAGTGTGGATTGGTAACGGAGTCCACTGTCAGGGCGTGTCACAGTGTGGATTGGTGACGGAGTCCACTGTCAGGGCGTGTCACAGTGTGGATTGGTAACAGAGTCCACTGTCAGGGCGTGTCACAGTGTGGATTGGTGATGGAGCCCACTGTCAGGGCGTGTCACAGTGTGGATTGGTGACAGAGTCCACTGTCAGGGCGTGTCACAGTGTGGATTGGTGATGGAGTCCACTGTCAGGGCGTGTCACAGTGTGGATTGGTGACGGAGTCCACTGTCAGGGCATGTCACAGTGTGGATTGGTGATGGAGTCCACTGTCAGGGCGTGTCACCGTGTGGATTGGTGACAGAGTCCACTGTCAGGGCATGTCACAGTGTGGATTGGTGATGGAGCCCACTGTCAGGGCGTGTCACGACGTGGCATTGGTGATGGAGTCCTCTGTCAGGGCATGTCACAGTGTGGATTAGTGATGGAGTCCACTGTCAGGGCGTGTCACAGTGTGGATTAGTGATGGAGTCCACTGTCAGGGCGTGTCACAGTGTGGATTGGTGATGGAGTCCTCTGTCAGGGCATGTCACAGTGTGGATTAGTGATGGAGTCCACTGTCAGGGCGTGTCACAGTGTGGATTAGTGATGGAGTCCACTGTCAGGGTGTGTCACAGTGTGGATTGGTGATGGAGTCCACTGTCAGGGCGTGTCACAGTGTGGATTGGTGATGGAGTCCACTGTCAGGGCGTGTCACAGTGTGGATTAGTGATGGAGTCCACTGTCAGGGCGTGTCACGGCGTGGCATTGGTGATGGAGTCCTCTGTCAGGGCGTGTCACGGCGTGGCATTGGTGATGGAGTCCTCTGTCAGGGCGTGTCACGGCGTGGCATTGGTGATGGAGTCCTCTGTCAGGGCGTGTCACGGCGTGGCATTGGTGATGGAGTCCTCTGTCAGGGCGTGTCACGGCGTGGCATTGGTGATGGAGTCCTCTGTCAGGGCGTGTCACGGCGTGGCATTGGTGATGGAGTCCTCTGTCAGGGCGTGTCACGGCGTGGCATTGGTGATGGAGTCCTCTGTCAGGGCGTGTCACGGCGTGGCATTGGTGATGGAGTCCTCTGTCAGGGCGTGTCACGGCGTGGCATTGGTGATGGAGTCCTCTGTCAGGGCGTGTCACGGCGTGGCATTGGTGATGGAGTCCTCTGTCAGGGCGTGTCACGGCGTGGCATTGGTGATGGAGTCCTCTGTCAGGGCGTGTCACGGCGTGGCATTGGTGATGGAGTCCTCTGTCAGGGCGTGTCACGGCGTGGCATTGGTGATGGAGTCCTCTGTCAGGGCGTGTCACGGCGTGGCATTGGTGATGGAGTCCTCTGTCAGGGCGTGTCACGGCGTGGCATTGGTGATGGAGTCCTCTGTCAGGGCGTGTCACGGCGTGGCATTGGTGATGGAGTCCTCTGTCAGGGCGTGTCACGGTGTGGCAATGTTGGCGGAGCCCATGAGGTGAGTGCACCATTGTTGTCCTTACAGAACAACAGTGCCTGCTTTGTGTAGAGCTGGACCTGCTCCTCACCCCTGGCTCCCACTGCCTCCTGGGGATTCCTAGGCTCCAAAGCGCGGAGTTCAGCAGCCACTGTGGAAAGTCACCCGAGACTCCACGCCCCGGCATGGGTGTTCTGGGAGAGGGCTTCAGAAAACTCTTCCAAGAAGAAAAGATGCTCTGAATGACACGATGTGTGCGATAGACCCTAGCAGGTCCCCACAGCAAGAGGGGGACCGTGTCCCCAGGTGACACACTTCCTATAGGTGACATGCCTCCCCCAGGTGACACACCTCCCTCAGGTTGCCTCTTCCTGGTGACACGCCTCCTCCCGGTGACACACCTCCCCCAGATGTCACGCCTCCTACAGGTGACACGCCTCCCAGGGAGGAGTGTGCTCCCTCTAGGTATAGAACTGCAAGCGCACGGCTGTCACCAGGGCTGGCTGCACACCCTTCAGAGAGTCCCTCCCCCCGATGGTGGGAGGCTGCGATGGTCACCGTGATGGTCACCTAGGCTGGTGGGGTGGGGGACAAAGCTCCAGCTGCTTCCTGTCCCTTTGGAACGAACACCGTGAGACCAGCAAAGGGCATTCCCAGAACGCTGCCGGGCTGCACTCAACTCTCAGGCTGCCGCTGCTGACATTTAGTACCTGTGGTTTGCCGTAAGTTTATAGAAACTGATAGCACAATATTACCCAGCCACCAGTGGCTCACGCCTGCAATCCTAGCTACTCAGGAGGCTGAGATCTGAGGATCGTGGCTTGGAACCAACCTGGGCAGGGAAGTCCGTGAGACTCATCTCCAATGAACCACCAGGAGACCGGAAGTAGCGCTGTGGCTGCAATGGTGGAGCTCTAGACTTGAACAGTATGTGTGTGTGTACGTATGTACCTATACAGGCCCACGTGCATGTCTCTACGCGTCTGTCTGCGTGTGGGTCTGTGTGTGTGCTCAAGTGCACGTAATAGCTGCCTGTGAGTGTTCAGAACAAAGGCCGACAGCCCGTTCAGTCGCTGGCCACGGCCCCTCACCAAGCGGAACGGAGCGAGCCCTAGCGTGAGGTCCGACGCCAGCCAGGGGGAGCCGTTTGCCTGTCCCCACCAGACTCAGCAGAGCCCCTTAGCCTCCAGAGAAAGCACATTGCACACGACAGGACAGCCTTAACCTGAGCGTGGAGACGGCGGGTAGAGATAAGAAAACCATTATTTTTTAAAAAAATGTAATCGTTTTATTAACTAATGTCTGGTTATATAAATGAGATTCTTTTTATTAGTGCATATTAACTGTACAAATGAATAGGTTTCACCCACAGAAATCATTCTGGGGCTGGGAATATGGCTTAGTGGTAGAGTGCTAGCCTTGAGCAAAAGCAGCTCAGGCACAGTGCCCAGGCCTGGAGTTCAAGCACACACACACGTATATACACATATGTTTATATATTATATACCGCCCACCTATATATAATTCATTATATATATATACACACTTCTGGATTGCCCTAATTTCTGAGGCCTCTGGCTCAAAGCATACCATTGTCATTGTCCTGCATTCTGCAGCTCCACTGTGCACAGTGCCAACCCCACAGGACTGGCTGTAAGGCCGGCCATCTAGGTGCACCTGGGCTTCTCCCTTCTCGTCTTCCTGCAACTGCCGGACCTTGGGAGCGTGTTGGGGCCTAACTTACAGTGAGCTAAATGCCCTCCTGGGTTCTGCCTCCCACATATAGCTATAGTTGTCAACTAAAAGCGAGATTTTAGAAAGCAGGAATAAGTAAATGTGTAAATGTTCACCATTTAGAAGGAAACATTGCTTTTATCTGAAATTCCTAGGCAAGTACTGTTAACTCATGCTTTTAGTCCAAGCTACTCAGGAGGCTGAAAGCTGAGGATTGTGGTTCAAAACCCACCTGAGCAGACAAGTCCAGGAGACTCTTATCTCCAAGTAACCAGCAAAAAACCAGAAGCAGAGGTATGGCTCAAATGCTAGAGCACTCGCCTTGAGTTAAAAAGCCAAGTGAGAACACTAGGCCCTGAACTCAAGCCCCTGCATTGGCACACACGCGCACACACACACACATCACTAGTGTCAAGATTGAGAAACTCCAGTGATGTGGCTATCATATGACCTGGAAGTATCTCTAGATCATAGAGAGATACCATGAGTTTCCTCAAGAAGGCTGCTCCCTCTTCTTCCTCGTCCTCTTCCTCTTGCTCCTCGTCCTCCTCCTCCTCTTCTTCTTCCTCCATGGACCTCCTCTTTCTCTTCTTCCTCCTCCCTTCTCGCCTAAGTGTTCTTGAACGTCCGGGCTGATGTGGTGGAGGCGGCAGCATTGGAAGAGGGCTTGGCTCTGCTAGCTGCTGACTCTTCTCAGCCTCAGCCTGATTGACACCATTATTCACCTGCGTGTTTCATTCCTCTTGCTCTGAGTAGACCCTCCAAAGGGAAGTTTGTTGCCTTCGGAAGCACTCTTTCTCTGTATCCCTCTATACTCTATCTGTTCACCCATCAGTCCATCCATCCACTCACCCATTCATCCATCTACTGGGAAATAATGATGGCAATAAATTCTCTTGGCTAAATTTGTGGGGTGGCTTTACAATTTCTAATGTAAGAAAATGAGTATTTGTGGATCTTGGTCACCTTCCCCTCTTCTCAAGTCAACCAATTAGAGCAGAAAACACCTCACATGACAGTGCTCCCTCCAAGCCCAAATAAAATAAAGGGAAGACAGCCAGTTTTCTCCGGGTTTGTTTTTCGGGGCAGAAACTAGTTCAAAGGACTAATGGGGTCGCCACTTTGCATGTGAAGTGGGGCCCGGCCAGGACCAGCCTCCCAGGAAAATTCTCAGCCTGACTCTCGGGTCCACTTCCTGGCTTTGGCGGGAAGCGAACACCCTCCTCTAGGGGTGAGGTTTCCAGCCACCGCCTTGGGTCTGGGGGGCCGAGCTCTGGCTGCACAGCCCCCCGAGACTCTTGGCACGCTGGCTTGTCATCGCTGGCCCCCGGGGCCGTGACAGAGGCTCTCTGGATCCATGTGGACGTGGTCCCCCGCCACACTTCTTCTCATGGAAGGTAGCTGACCTGAGGATCACCCCAGAAGGGCACGTGGGGTTGGGGGGCAGGCAGTGCCCTCCACAGGGCACGGAGAGCTCTCCTTCCTCCCGGAGCCCACTGGCGGGCCGCTGTGACCACACACACACTCCCCCCCCCCCCCGTGCCTGGTGGCAGTTCCCACACAGGCTGGGAACAGGAGCTGGGGGGGGGGGGGGACAGACAAACGGCCTGTTTGTTTGAAAGCGAAGGGCTCCCGATCGATCCCGGGGTGGGGCAAGGTCCGGGCAGGAACGAGGGGAAGATAGGAGAGGCCACAGCCCGGCAAGGGAGCCAGGAAGCGTGTAACACGAAACCCCGCTTTTTACACCTAAGAATATAAAGCTGTCAGTTTTCATTAAGGATGGAACAAATGAAACCTAGATGGTGCCAAATAATTAATGACTTTTAATAACCCTAATAAATTTGGGTTTCGTCAAGTCCGTGTTGCCCACGACAGGCAAGCGGGGGTGGGGGGGGACCCACCTGGACAGAACTGGACACAGCTGACACCTTCCCAGGTCCATCAATTCTCATTAAAGCGCCGTCCCCGCGCCGGCGTGGCCCGCGGTGGCTCCAGGGGCCGGGGCTGAACCCCCTCACGGGGCTCCGGGCCTCTGTGACCCCGCAGCAGCGCGCACACGCCCGGCGGGTCTCTGCTCACTGAGGACCCTGATTTATTTTACACGGGGAGGCTGCATGCCTGTGCCCAAGGCCCACGGACGGAGGGGCAGCTGACCGTCTCGTTCCACACAGTTAGGGACTGCTGGTGACAAATGTCGGTAGGCGTCACGCTGGGCCTGGTGGGGGGGGGGCGATGGACGGGGACTGCGTGGGGGAGGGGGCGATGGACGGGCCCGCGTGGGGGAGGGGCGATGGACGGGGCCCACGTGGGGGAGGGGGGCGATGGACGGGGCCGCATGGGGGAGGGGGGCGATGGGCACAGAACTGCTTGGCTGCTCTGCAAGTTGTCTTTTTCTCTTCAGAGACAAAATTGTTCTTTTCTTCCTTTTTTAACGTTTTAACAAGGATCAGAAACGTTGCTGGTTGTTTTCTTTCCGCGTGACTTGAATCCAGGGCCTGGGTGCTGCTCCTGAGCCTCTTTGTCTCCACCCCTTGAGCCACAGCTCCACTCCCAGCTTCCTCGCGTGGTGTATTGGACATCAGAGTCTCACAGACTTTCTGCCTGAGCTGGCTTCAGACCGCAACCCTCAGCTCTCCGCCTCCGGAGTCGCTGGCATTATAGGCGTGAGCCGCCGGCTCTCGGTGTAACAGTGTTTTTGCTATTGCAGGTGCAGCCTTGGGGGGTCATCGGGGTGCTATGTTGCTTTGTTTTGTGTGCGGGTCCTGGGCCGGGGCTCAGGACTTGGACACTGACCCTGAGCTTGCTCACTCAAGGCCGGTGCGCCACCACTTGAGCCTCAGCTCTACTTCTGGGTTTTTGCGAGAGTCTCGTGGCCTCTTCTGCCTGGGTTCTGCTTAGAACCAGACCCTGGGATCTCAGCTTCCTGAGGAGCTGGGGTGACAGGCCCGAGCCGCAGGTCCCCGTTGCACTCTGGGTGCTGGCAGTGGGCTGCAGCCCTGTTGGGGACGCGGGGGCGTGGCCTCCAGCCACCTCACTTCATCCAGGGCATGACGGGCCAGGGAACAAACTCCTGCGGGGCTGCTGCCAACAGAGCCTGGGGGACACTGAGGAAGGAGCCCAGGCCCCGCAGAGGTCCCCGTCGTGCAGTCCCAGTCACGGGCCTCTGTGTGGCCAAGGGGACACACTGAGGAAGAAGCGGGGGAGGGAGATGAGGAGGAGAATGAGAAGGGGGAGGGGAGGGAAGGGGGAAAGGAAGGGGGGTGAAGGAAGAAGAGGAGGAAGAAGAGGGAGAGGAGGAGAAAGAGAAGGGGGAGGAGAAGGGAGGGGAGGAAGAAGAAGAGGAAGGAGAGGGAAGAGGAAAGGGAGGAGGGAGAGGAGGAGAAGGAAGACGAGGAGGAATCAGAGAGGAGTACAGACCTCTTGGTGTAAGAGAGCAAAAAGCAGGCCCTGAAATCAGCAACCCACTGTGGGCTGTGGGGGCCTCCTTTGTGGCCCTGTGTGGTCCCGTGTGCTCCTGTGTGTTCCTGTGTGTTCCTGTGTGTTCCTGTGTGGTCCCGTGTGCTCCAGTGTGCTCCTGTGTGTTCCTGTGTGCTCCCGTGTGTTCCTGTGTGGTCCCGTGTGCTCCTGTGTGCTCCCGTGTGTTCCTGTGTGCTCCTGTGTGCTCCTGTGTGGTCCCGTGTGCTCCTGTGTGCTCCTGTGTGCTCCTGTGTGGCCCTGTGTGCTCCCGTGTGTTCCTGTGTGCTCCTGTGTGGTCCCGTGTGTTCCCGTGTGCTCCTGTGTGCTCCCGTGTGCTCCCGTGTGCTCCCGTGTGTTCCTGTGTGCTCCCGTGTGTTCCTGTGTGCTCCCGTGTGCTCCAGTGTGCTCCTGTGTGCTCCCGTGTGTTCCTGTGTGCTCCTGTGTGCTCCTGTGTGGTCCCGTGTGCTCCTGTGTGCTCCTGTGTGCTCCTGTGTGCTCCCGTGTGTTCCTGTGTGCTCCTGTGTGCTCCTGTGTGGTCCCGTGTGCTCCTGTGTGCTCCTGTGTGCTCCTGTGTGGCCCTGTGGGGTCTTTTGTGGCCATCTCTGCTTTCCCCAGGTCCTGGGTAAGAGGAAGGTGCTGCCTCCCCCAGGCCCGTCCTCCCCTCCCCCAGGCCCGTCCTCCCCTCCCCCAGGCCCGTCCTCCCCTCCCCCAGGCCCGTCCTCCCCTCCCCCAGGCCCGTCCTCCCCTCCCCCAGGCCTGTCCTCCCCTCCGCCTACATGGCTCTGCATTGCCACTGTCCTAAGTGTCTCCACAGAGTGCAAACTCAGCAATAAAAGCTTGCTTCCCCACAGCAGCCAATGCCGCCTGGCAGTGTGTGTGCATACGCGTGTGTATGTGTGTGTGCAGGGAGAGAACAGAGGAACGCATTTTTGGTTTGCCACACTTCTCAGACACACTAGTGCACATTTGTTCTGTGTCTAGAGCTCATCTGTGCATTTGTCACTCCCAGTGCTTAGCAGACATGGAGGGACCACACTGTGCCACCGTGTGCACCGTGTGACTCCATCACGTGTGCCACCGTGTGCACCGTGTGACTCCATCACGCGTGCCACCGTGTGCATTGTGACTCCCTCACGCGTGCCACCGTGTGCACCGTGTGAGTCCATCACGCGTGCCACCGTGTGCTCCGTGTGACTCCATCACGCGTGCCACCGTGTGCAGTGTGACTCCATCACGCGTGCCACCGTGTGCAGTGTGACTCCATCACGCGTGCAACCGTGTGCAGTGTGACTCCATCACGCGTGCCACCGTGTGCACCGTGTGACTCCATCACGTGTGCCACCGTGTGCACCGTGTGACTCCATCACGTGTGTCACCGTGCTCCGTGTGACTCCATCACGCGTGCCACCGTGTGCTCTGTGACTCCATCACGCGTGCCACCGTGTGCTCTGTGACTCCATCACGCGTGCCACCGTGTGCTCTGTGACTCCATCACGCGTGCCACCGTGTGCTCTGTGACTCCATCACGCGTGCCACCGTGTGCACCGTGTGACTCCATCACGCGTGCCACCGTGTGCAGTGTGACTCCCTCACGTGTGCCACCGTGTGCAAGGTGTGACTCCATCACGCGTGCCACCGTGTGCACCGTGTGACTCCATCACGCGTGCCACCGTGCTCCGTGTGACTCCCTCACGCGTGCCACCGTGTGCACCGTGACTCCATCATGCGTGCCACCGTGTGCATTGTGACTCCATCACACGTGCCACCGTGTGCATTGTGACTCCATCACGCGCGTCACCGTGTGCACCGTGTGACTCCCTCACGCGTGCCACCATGTGCAGTGTGACTCCCTCACGTGTGCCACCGTGTGCAAGGTGTGACTCCATCACGCGTGTCACCGTGTGCACCGTGTGACTCCATCACGTGCGCCACCGTGTGCACCGTGTGACTCCCTCACGCGTGCCACCGTGTGACTCCATCACGCGTGCCACCGTGTGACTCCATCACGCGTGCCACCGTGTGCACCGTGTGACTCCCTCACGTGCGTCACCGTGTGCTCTGTGTGTGACTTCCTCACACGTGTCACCGTGTGCTGTGACTCCCTCACACGTGTCACCGTGTGCTCTGTGTGTGACTTCCTCACACGTGTCACCGTGTGCTGTGACTCCCTCACGTGTGTCACACTGCGCTGTGACTCCCTCACGTGTGTCACACTGCGCTCTGTGACTCCTCACGTGTGTCACATGTGTGCTGTGTGTGACTCCCTCACGCGTGTCACCGTGTGCTGTGACTCCCTCACGTGTGTCACACTGCGCGCTGTGACTCCCTCACGCGTGTCACACTGCGCTCTGTGACTCCCTCACGCGTGTCACACTGCGCTCTGTGACTCCCTCACGCGTGTCACACTGCGCTCTGTGACTCCCTCACATGTGTCACACTGCGCGCTGTGACTCCCTCACGTGTGTCACATGTGTGCTGTGTGTGACTCCCTCACGCCTGTCACCTTGCTTGCCGCGTGACTCCCTTTCCACAGAGGCCTGGCCTCACAGTGCTTCCGTGTCCACGTGGCCAATCGTGCTGTGCTTTGGGTCCCGCAGCAGCTATGGTGCGCGTGTGCTGTGTCATAGGACCCGTGCCCGCCGTGTCGGCCTGTGTGTGTGCCACGTGTGCCCGCCGTGTGTGTGCATGTGTGCCCCTCACTCTGTGCGCCCCATCGTGACACCTGAGGACGCGTGGCAGCCAGGTTGCCCCCCGTGTTTGACTGTCTCCTCCGTGTCGTTGCCCCACGGCTCCCACCAGGCCTCCGTTTGGGCGGGCTCTGCCCTGCACTGTCTTGCCGCCCCCCCCGCCGCCCCCCCTCCGCCCCCCCGCCTCTCCTGACCGGCCCCTGTGGTGAGCGCGCGGGCGGTGCTCACGGCTGCTCTACCCCGCGCGCTCACCGGAGCAGCCCCTGCCACCGCACGCCGGCAAACTGTGCCCCGAGACAACCTGCCGAGGGCGGGAGGGGAACCCCGGCTCCCGCCCCACGTCCCGGGACGAGGCCTCCGCGGGAGCCCCGGCTGCTGTCTCGCTCCGATCACGCCCACCCCGCCTCTGGGCGCCCCGGGCGGTCCCGCAATCAGTACCACGGCCTCTCGAACACGCGGAACCAAGCGTGGCCTTGTGGGGGGCGGCGGCGCGGTCCGGGATGCCCCCCCCCCCAGTCCCTAGGGCCTGAGCGCCCGCCCCGCACACGAGGGGCCCTGCCGGAGGTGAGGGACGCCGGCCACGGCCCAGAGTAACCGCGGGGCGAGGCGTGGGGCGCGTCCCGCGAGGACCCGGGACGGAGCACCGGGCGAGGGACACGGCTGCCTGGCTTCCCGTCCCGTCCCGTCCCCGCGACGTCCAGGCCGGGGTGACCCGCTGTGCTGGGAGCTCGCAGCGCCCTGGCTCCAGTGAGGGGCAGCCGGGGTCCCCCTGCCTGGCTGTAGGGTCCACACGGCCTACTGCCGTGCCACACGCCCGTGCCACACGCCCGTCCAACGCGCCCGGCACACCCGCCCACGCGCGCGCACGCTGCAGGTGGGACTTTGGTGCAAGCCAGAGTCGCGATGTACTTGCGCTTCGAGCGCGGTTTCGGCTGGATGTTCCCGGCCTGACCTTCCCACCCCAACCCCACCCCAACCCCACCCCCACCCCACCCCCACCCCACCCCCACCCCCCACCCCACCCCAACCCCAGGCCGTCCTGCCCGCGCGACGTGGACAGTCGCCATCACGAGTGCTGCTGTGACACAATGGCCTTCGGTCCGCGACGAGACCGGCAGGGCTGGCCCGCGGCGGGGCAGGCACGTGTGCGGCGGGGGGCTGGGCCCCCGGGCTGCGGGGCACCGTCGGGGGCAGGGTCAGCCCTCGAGCTGCAGATTGAGTTTGTCTCCGCAGATTGAATCTCATCGCCCCGGCAGGGTAGGTTTTATGGGTTTTCGTGAACGCCTGATTTATGCCCCGAGCCTCCGGCAGCCGCTCGCGGCTTTTAAAAATAATTCCTGAAAATGAATTTCTTCTTCGGGCGGCTGAGACGGCGCGGACCCCTCCCGCCGTCCCTCCGTCCACCGCGGGGCAGGAGCGGGGCCCGCTTTCCGTCTTTTCCTCCTCTGCACCGTTTCCATTTACCCAAGCTTAGCCTCGGTGAAGACCACCATGAGATGCTTGTCGGCGGGACTCGGGGACCTACAAGGAGCCCCCCAGACGGAGGCTGGAGGCGACTGGCCGCCCCGGGGTGCCTGCCACCCCCCCCCCCCCCCCCCGCCGCTCACACGGCACCACTGGCCCAGTGTGTCTTGGAAGCCACCACGCGGGATCCACTTCTCTTGATTCCTGGCACTCAACTAAACAGACCAAAGACCAAGCTCCACAAGCCACGAGCCACCCAGGCGGGAAGGGCAGGGGGGAGACGGGGAAGAAGCCACAGGTGTCTATGATCCCTATGCATCAAGGAAGATAAATATGAGAGCGAGACGGAGAGACACACAGACACAGAGCGAGGGAGACGGACTGAGAGAACAGCCCTGCCGGCTGGTGGGAAGCCCCCAGCTCCTGGGCCAGCCCTACCCTTGGGCCAGCTGGGGTCCCCCGACTCCACCCTCCTGGAGTCGTGACAGCTTTTCCGGTGGCCTCCCCACCGCCTTGTTAGAAGAAACCCTCGCCGGGCGACCCCAAGGCTCTGGAGCTGAGGAGCGGCCTCCCGGGTCCTCCACTGCACGTGGGGGAACGAGGAGGGGGTCGGGACCAGCTCCGCTGCCACAGCTGGTGCAGGGAGGGCAGAGACCTAGCAGCCTTCCTCCTACTCCTCCCTCAGGAACTGCAGTTCGGGGTGAGGACCTGCCTCTCGCCGGAGCGCGGCACTGGGGGAAGGTGGGGCCGGTTAGACTTCAGGCATGGTGACGGCTAGTATGGTGTACTAGCTAGCACGGCCTCAGGGGGCGGCTAGCACAGCGTCAGGGCCCCCCTTGGTGCTGGCAGCAGTACCCCTGGGACCACGAGGCATCTCTCACAGTGGGCCACCCCACGCGATGGGGTGCTGCTGAGGACAAAGGCCCAGAACTCTTCAGAAATAAGTTTGAAGAAGTAAGTCTGTTGGATGACGCGGTGAGGCTAGCGATACTGTCTCATCTCAAAACACGCGAAGCACGGACAAGCGTGGCTGCTTGGTTCTGTAATCCGGGCTACACGGGGGCAGACACTGGGCATAGAAGTTCCCGAGCCTCCGTCTGAATCGATGTCGAGATGTGGTGGCCATGCCCGTAACCCCAGCCGCAGGAGACGCACAAGGCTGGGCAAAGTGACCATCTTCTGTCATCCCCAGAGACGCAGGGAATCACCACGAGGAGGATGGCAAAACGAGACCCCAGAAATGACCCAGGCAGGCACAGGGTGGCTGGAGGCTTGGCTTACATGGTGGAAATACCTGACTAGCGAGACCCGAGACCCTGAGTTCAAATCCCATACTGCAAAAAGAAAAAAAAAAACGCTCTAAAAACATGCAGTCATGTGATCTGGGCAGGCTCAAACCATGGCTCTGCCTCCGACCTACCGAGCACCGGAGGCTGGGGTCTGGGGAAAGGTACGAGCAGAAGACAGGCCACCACGGGGGTCTGAAAGGAGCCGGGTCAGGGCAGGGGCCCACCACGGTGGAGAGGCCCAGTCAGAGAGGGAGCATGGGGGGCTGGCTAGGTGGCTGGGCCTGTGTGTGTCCGGCAGTGTGGCCACCTGTGTGGCGATCTGGGTGCCGCTGGGCCTGGGGTGGCCGGCCAGCCACGGGCTCCCCCCAGCCTGAAGGCTGATGTGACGGTCAGGCCCCACGGAAGGCAAGGAGATGATCTGGGGTCGTACGCAGGCACGGCTGCGCTCACAGGAAGGAGGCCCGGGACTCGCACCTGCTTGGGTAATTTTCTCTGCGTTCTCTGGGTTCAGGCGTTCTAATCTATAAAATGAAGGGGTTGGACATGATCCATAGTTATCAATCTTTGTTCTACACCGCATGGGTCTATTTCATATCTGCATGTCAGTCTTTGTGCTTCAAAAATACATAAAACTGTGTAAAGTAATCACATTTCATCAGGAAAAAAAATAGAATCACCAGCTTACTCACCAAATTTAATTGGAAAGAAGATTCACAGATGAATGAGGACGCTTTTCTGCTGAGATATTTGACAGTCCTGTGCATATTTATAGTTCTGAATCAGGTTGATAATTGCGCTCTGTTTTCTGTGTAGAAATGACTGTAAAACCCAGATTCTAGGATATAACTTGGTTGTCATTTAATCTCATTGATTTGGGGGCATTGGAGTTTGAACTCAGGGCTTCACAATTGTTAGGCTCTATACTTGAACTCTTTCTACCTTAGCTATTTTTCAGATGGAGTCTTGCATTTTTCCCACTAGCCGGAACCACAATCCTCCTGATTCTTTCAAGGAACTGGGATTACAGGAGTATACCACCAGGCTTGACTTAAAATTTTTAATATTAGTCTCTAGTGCACATGAATTCATTTCAATAATATGAATTTATACCAGTGTGGGACTCACGCTTTTAAACATCACGCTTAGGAAGGGAGTCCAGTGACTGGATTTGGGCAAACCCATGCATGAAGGCTTGATCCCTAGGGAAGTGCTGTTGGGAGCTGGCGGAATTTATGGGAGGTGGGGCCTAGTGGGAGGAAGTTAGGTCCTTGGGAGGGTGTCCTCAAAGAGAACTGTAGATCCCAGTTTATCTGCACGCTGTGCGCACGCGTTTATGTCCGCCTTCTGTCTTGTGATATGAGCATTGGCTCTGACGTTGGCATCTACCTCCCTCGCCACAGGCCACACCTATCCCTTCCCTCCCCTACTCAGTTCCAGGCTCTGAACTCCAGAGAGAGCGCTACGTAAGTCTTTCCTTTCTATTGGTCGTTTGCACGGTGTTCTCCGTGGTCCTGCACGGCGGCTGGTCGTTTGCACGGTGTTCTCCGTGGTCCTGCACGGCCGCTGGTCGTTTGCACGGTGTTCTCCGTGGTCCTGCACGGCCGCTGGCCGTTTGCACGGTGTTCTCTGTGGTCCTGCACGGCCGCTGGCCGTTTGCACGGTGCTCTCTGTGGTCCTGCACGGCGGCTGGTCGTTTGCACGGTGTTCTCTGTGGTCCTGCACGGCCGCTGGCCGTTTGCACGGTGTTCTCCGTGGTCCCGCACGGCTGCTGGTCGTTTGCACGGTGCTCTCTGTGGTCCTGCACGGCGGCTGGTCGTTTGCACGGTGCTCTGTGGTCCTGCACGGCGGCTGGTCGTTTGCACGGTGTTCTCCGTGGTCCTGCACGGCGGCTGGTCGTTTGCACGGTGCTCTGTGGTCCTGTACGGCGGCTAGTCGTTTGCACGGTGTTCTCTGTGGTCCTGCACGGCCGCTGGCCGTTTGCACGGTGCTCTCTGTGGCCTTGCACGTCTGCTGGTCGTTTGCACGGTGCTCTCTGTGGTCCTGCACGGCCGCTGGTCGTTTGTGCGGTGTTCTCCGTGGTCCTGCACGGCCGCTGGTCGTTTGCACGGTGCTTTCTGTGGTCCTGCACAGCCGCTGGTTGTTTGCACGGTGCTCTCTGTGGTCCTGCACGGCGGCTGGTTGTTTGCACGGTGTTCTCTGTGGTCCTGCACGGCCGCTGGTCGTTTGCACGGTGTTCTCCGTGGTCCTGCACGTCTGCTGGCCGTTTGCACGGTGTTCTCCGTGGTCCTGCACGGCCGCTGGTCGTTTGCACGGTGCTCTCTGTGGTCCTGCACGGCGGCTGGTCGTTTGCACGGTGCTCTCTGTGGTCCTGCACGGCTGCTGGTCGTTTGCACGGTGTTCTCTGTGACCTTGCACGGCGGCTGGTCGTTTGCACGGTGTTCTCTGTGGTCCTGTACGGCCGCTGGCCGTTTGCACGGTGCTTTCTGTGGTCCTGCACGGCTGCTCTGGCGGAAGCTCACACTGCCCGTCCCATTGTTCCTGCAGTGGCTGCGGGTCGAGAGGCAGCACATTAGCCATGCTTGCGCATGCGGTGCAGACTTGAAGGTGTGTGTGTGGCTGTGACTCTGCCACAGCACAAAAGAAACTTGGCCCTCGTGTTGTAGACTCCTCAGTTCTTGGTGTGAGTGTGTATATACCGTCTCCAGGGCTCCGGCAGGCACTCGCTCACACAGTGTGTCCATAGCAGCAGCATTCACTACAGCTGGCACCGGAGCAACTCCAGAGTTGTCAACAGCTGAATGCACGGGCCAAGTGTGATGAACGATGGCTCACACCTGCCATCCTGGCTCCTCGGGAGGCTGAGATCTGAGAACTGAGGCCCAAAGCCAGCTCAGGCAGCAAAGTCTGTGAGACGCTCATCTCCAATCAACCATCTGAAAACCAGAGCTGTCGCTCAAGTGGCAGATTGCTAGTCTTGAGCAAAAAAGCTCAGGTCCTGAGTTCGAGCCCCAGGACTGGCGCACACAAAAAAAGGAAATTCAATACAAACGACAACACGGGTGAACCTTGAGAGCATGATGCGACATGAAGTAAAGCAGACATAAACGGACAGAATCGGCAATTTGGTTCCCCTGCCACAGGCAAGCTGGAGTGGACAGATTCACAGACGCAGAGTTCCTGGTACTGGTAGGGAGCGGGTGGAGTTTTAGCTTGGAAAGGGAAGGATGCTCGGGTATGGGCAGTAGCGACGGCCACACACACTGTGAATGTGTTTAACGCCGCTGAACCGCACGTCGACAGATGGCTGAGATGGAGCCGCTGTGGTGATGTTCGCCACCATCCTGGTTATCCTGGAGGCTGAGAGGCAGGAGCACTGATCAAACCCAGAAGGGTAGGACCGGCCTGGGCTGCAGAGCCCCAACAAAGAAACAAACAAGCGGCATGACCCAGCCAAGGCTGGCGGCTCACACCTGTAATCCCTCCAACTCCGGAGGCTGTCCTCTGGCAGAAAATTCTGCAAGACGCCATCCCCAGCTAGCCAGCAGAGCTGGGTTGAACGCAGGGCTCAACTAACAGAGTGCCGCAAGCAAGCCGAGCATGCGTAAGCACCCGAGCTCAAGCCCTGGCCCCACAAAAAGTCGTATGTATGCCAAAACGTTCATATGTATGCTTTGCCACATTAAGTTATTTCACCATGAACAAAAAGAGTTAGACTTCACTCTCGTGCATGTGACGGGAATGTAGACGGCGGTCAGCGACTGTCTCCCATCCCGGGCTTTATCACAGGAGCACAAAGTTCCCCAGCAAAGGCTCCATTTCTGCTCCTCAGATCAGCGCTGGGCTTTGATTTGGCAGCTATGCGTTCTGGTGTCTTACATTATCTCTTATGAACTGTACAACAGTTCAGGAGCCCAGAATCACTACAATTTACTATACGGATCCTATTCTCTGCCCCATCCGTACTGGACTCCCGTCTTCTGCCTTGTGGCTTCACACAGGAAGGATTTTCCGTGCTCAATGCCTGCCAGGAACACACAGAGTGTGTGGCGTGAGATTTGAAACACGACCGACCGGAAGCAGTTCCGGCTCAGCATTCCTGGCCCCACCGTGGCCTCCCAGCTCTAAGCCCTGAGAACCCACCCGCAGCGTGGGGCTGAAGCCTGTAATCACAACACCGGCTGGGTTCTGTCAGCTCCCTGTCTGGGGCCGCTGAGGTTGCTTCCCCAACGCCCCAGGTGTGAGCGCCACCATCAGGACACCTGCAGGACGCCTGGCCCCTCTCTCGGGATTCACGCCAGGCTTGGAGCGAATGATGCAATGGGAGTCAGCAAAATCATCTGAGGCAGGGCCGCCCCCCCCCCACCCAGAACCACCTAAAAGCACGTGTCCACCTTCTGTGGAAAGTCAGGAAACAGCCTTTCCACCTCCTCTCACTTGCCTGCTGAACTCAAAGCGACTCCAGGACTTGCCAGCTCTCCGGTTGCTCAAGGACAGCTTTGCGGAGGAATTGGCACCCTGGCCACGGTGGGTCTTCCAAGAACGATTGCACTTAGCCATTTGAAAATTAAAGGGGCGAGTGAGGCGGAAGGCAAAGGCCATGCCCAGAGGCGCTGAGCCCGGAGCCGGTGTCCCCCGGAACCACCTCTGTGAGCAAGGGCCTGGCCTCGGCCAAATCCGCTCGGCCGGCCCATCAGTCGTGGCCATTTCAATTTCTAATGGCTGGGCAGCTTGGTTTATTTTCATTTTGTAAATTATTCTGCTCGTCATGATTGTACAATGGTGTTAAGCACCAGGCGGTCACGGGAGTTTCATGTTTCAAGTCGATAGTCTTCGCAGGAGTGTAGCTCTGCCCCCTGATTCCTACTGTCCACCCTCCCCCTCTCACCGGGCGGGCTGGTGCCCAGTCAAGGAGGGGATGGATGGCAGCTGTCTTTTACTAGCTAGGATCTTCTAGTTTCTTATGATTGGTCAGGTCTTAGCCAATCAGCACATGCCATCTCCCTAGCTCCTGGGGTTTGTCTGCAACAAGTGCATGCCCCCAGGGAAAGCTGAGATGACAGTAGGGTTGGGCACTGCGATGCCGGCCGTTCCTTGCTCTTCTGAGGAGTGTGGGGTCTCTTCTCTTTCTCCCTTTTTGGGGGGTGTGTGTGTGTGTGTGTGTGTGTGTATGAAACCCAGACCCGTGAATGAGCGGTAGGAGCACAGGAAAAGCCCAGTGCATCCGGGAAGCTTCTGCCCTGCACAGATCTTGCACATGCCAGAGGCAGGAGTTCCTACGTCTCCTCAGCTCCCATCTTTCTTCTCTGAGAGGCAACTCATGACTTAACGACATAAAGTAACCAGAGAGCCCTGCGATGGATTCCATCGGCCTCAGCTGGGACGCCTCAAGGCCTGGACTCGTGCAAGAGGCCGTTCACCCAGCGTTTGTGAGCCCTGCAGGTAACTGGGACTCCTCTCAGCAACGCTGAGTGCTTGGGAGGACAGCCGGGTGGACGCCATATCGTTCCCCTGTGGCCAGCCCCGCCTAGGGATGTCCTCGGAAGTAAACACCCATCCTCCCCAGTCCTGTCCACAGAGGTAAGCCCAAGGGGCTCATTTGAGAATTGGCCTCCAAGGGGCAAGCTGATTCCTGTCCTGAAAGAAAGGCTAGATGGGAAGATATCTGAGGCACAAGTTAGGGATGCGAAGTCAACTTCTGCCCTGCCCCGAAGGAGGGCTCGGGGTGGAAACCTTGATATCCTGCGGTATTTCTTCATTTTTCTCACTGTGACTACTTCACAGATGTAACGAGGATGACCGAACGGTACAGAGCTTAAGGAGAAAAGTACAAGGGAAAGTATTCTGTAAGCTACAGAGCTCTCTAGACATGCGAATGCCTCAAAGGTTCAAATCCCGAGGGGGACGGAGGGGGGGGGCACCCGGGCGAAGCGCTCGCGTGTTTCACTTGGTGGTGGTGTCAGGCGTGTGGCTTGCACTCGGGGCCAGGGGCGCTGGCACCTCCACATCTGGCTTCTGGTTGGTGAGTTGGGTCTGGCCTGCCGGGGTTGGTCTCGAGCCTTGGTCCTCCGCGTTCATCCTCTGGGTGGCTCGGGGTACGGGTGTGAAGGAGGGGGGGGACGAGGAGGGGCTCGGGGAGCGCGCCTGGGGGAGGGGGGGGAGGTGCACGCGGGTGCAGACATATTCCATGCAAGGCCCAGGCAACGAGGCGGGCTTATTAATAAGGATGCCGCCGGCAGGGCAGTCGGCCCCGTGGTGAGCCCCCCTCCACCCGACGGGACTCACGGAGACCCACCCCCGACGGGACTCACGGAGACGCCCCCACCCACCCGACGGGACTCACGGAGACCCCACCCCCCCACCCGACGGGACTCACGGAGACTCCACCCCCCACCCGACGGGACTCACGGAGACCCCACCCCCCCACCCGACGGGACTCAAGGAGACCCCACCCCCCCCACCCGACGGGACTCACGGAGACCCCACCCCCCCACCCGACGGGACTCACGGAGATGCCCCCCCCACCCGACGGGACTCACGGAGACCCCCCCCCCACCCGACGGGACTCACGGAGACCCCACCCCCCCCACCCGACGGGACTCACGGAGACCCCACCCCCCCACCCGACGGGACTCACGGAGACCCCACCCCCCCACCCGACGGGACTCACGGAGACCCCCACCCCCCCACCCGACGAGACTCACGGAGACCCCACCCCCCACCCGACGGGACTCACGGAGACCCCACCCCCCCACCCGACGGGACTCACGGAGACTCCCACCCCCCACCCGACGGGACTCACGGAGACGCCCCCCCCCGACGGGACTCAAGGAGACCCCACCCCCCCCCGACGGGACTCACGGAGACGCTCCCCCCCACCCGACGGGACTCACGGAGACCCCACCCCCCCACCCGACGGGACTCACGGAGACCCCACCCCCCCCACCCGACGGGACTCATGGAGACGCCCCCCCAGGGGCCGGGGTGAGCCCTCCCCCCCACGGGACTCACGGAGACCCCACCCCCCCACCCGACGGGACTCACGGAGACCCCACCCCCCACCCGACGGGAGTCAAGGAGACCCCCTCAGGGGCCGCGGTGAGCCCTCCCCCCCCCACGGGACTCAAGGAGACCCCACCCCCCCCCGACGGGACTCACGGAGACCCCCCCCCCACCCGACGGGACTCACGGAGACCCCACCCCCCCCCGCCCGAGGGTCGGCGGCGCCGGGGGAGGCGGTCGTGGACGTCCTAACCCCGGGTGCGCACGGAGCGGTCGGCCCCGAGCTCCGGCAGAACCCGGCGGGGAGCGCGCGCCTCGCCCGTCCGTCCCCCTCCCGCCACCACTTCCGGGCGGGCCCCGCGCGGGAGCGGGCGCGCCCGTGACGTCACGGCGACCCCGCGCCCGGCGCGCCCCGTGACGTCACCCGGCGCTGGGCCGCCCCCGAGGAGCGGCCCCGGCCCCGCGCCCGCCGCGGGGCGCGTCCGAGGGTCTGTGGGCCCGGCCCGCGGCTCAGGCGCGGCAGCCTGGCCGCTCGCGAGGCTCGGGCCGAGGATCCCGGTTCGAAGCCGGCCCCGGCCGGAAAACCGGCGCGACTCCCGCCCCCGACGAACCCCAGAACCCCCGAGCGGAGCCGTGGCCCGAAGCGGTGCGGGCAGCGCCCAGGCCCAGAGGTCAAGCCCCATGACTGGGGGGGGGACAGCGCCCAGGCCCAGAGGTCAAGCCCCATGACTGGGGGGGGGACAGCGCCCAGGCCCAGAGGTCAAGCCCCATGACTGGGGGGGGGACAGCGCCCAGGCCCAGAGGTCAAGCCCCATGACTGGGGGGGGGGGACAGCGCCCAGGCCCAGAGGTCAAGCCCCATGACGGGGGGCGGGGGGGGGGGACAGCGCCCAGGCCCAGAGGTCAAGCCCCATGACGGGGCGGGGGGGGGGACAGCGCCCAGGCCCAGAGGTCAAGCCCCATGACGGGGCGGGGGGGGGGACAGCGCCCAGGCCCAGAGGTCAAGCCCCATGACTGGGGGGGGGGGACAGCGCCCAGGCCCAGAGGTCAAGCCCCATGATGGGGGGCGGGGGGGGGACAGCGCCCAGGCCCAGAGGTCAAGCCCCATGACGGGGCGGGGGGGGGGGACAGCGCCCAGGCCCAGAGGTCAAGCCCCATGACGGGGGGGGGGGGCGGGACAGCGCCCAGGCCCAGAGGTCAAGCCCCATGGGGGGGGGACAGCGCCCAGGCCCAGAGGTCAAGCCCCATGACGGGGCGGGGGGGGGGACAGCGCCCAGGCCCAGAGGTCAAGCCCCATGACGGGGCGGGGGGGGGGACAGCGCCCAGGCCCAGAGGTCAAGCCCCATGGGGGGGGGACAGCGCCCAGGCCCAGAGGTCAAGCCCCATGACGGGGGGCTGGGGGACAGCGCCCAGGCCCAGAGGTCAAGCCCCATGGGGGGGGACAGCGCCCAGGCCCAGAGGTCAAGCCCCATGGGGGGGGACAGCGCCCAGGCCCAGAGGTCAAGCCCCATGACTGAGGGGAGGGACAGCGCCCAGGCCCAGAGGTCAAGCCCCATGACGGGGGGACAGCGCCCAGGCCCAAAGGTCAAGCCCCATGACTGGAGGGGGGGACAGTGCCCAGGCCCAGAGGTCAAGCCCCATGACGGGGGGCGGGGGGGGGGTAGGCAGAAAGGACTGTAAGAATGACATAGCTGAGATTTAGCAGTATTAGGAAGCTCTCAGCTGGATCACCTTGTACAAAGTCAACCCGGACAGAAAGTCTATGAAACTCTATCTACCATTAACCACTAAAGCATGGAGGTGGAGCTGTGACCCAAGTGTAGAGCACTGCATTTGAGCAAGAAAGCTAAGGAGCAACCCCCACTACTGGCTGGCACACACATGCACACACACGCACACACACACACACATATTCCGGGTGTGGTCTCTCCTTCACACAGGCATCGCATTGTTACCCTCAGTGGGGCCCACCCTGAACACCCACCCACCCTCAGCGCACACTGACACACACACACTCAGCCCACACTCACACACACACGCAGGAAACCTTCTGAAGGAGGCCTGGGAGCTTCCTGGATTTTCAGCTCACTGCTGCCTCTAGCCTTGGCTCCCCATGAACTCCTTAAATCAGAAGAGATTTACTACCTTAACTATTCTGTATCTCAATTTAATGAAAATGTTAAGGGTGCTTTGATGGTCTCTCGCCAGCGTAATTTTAAATAAAATGTCCTCATTCTTTGGCAGCGTCTGCGGCCCCGTGTTTGACTATCAGAAAGTACTTAAATGAAGTGCTCTTTGCAATACCCTCTTTACAACATCAGTGTGTTTTACAGCTTTTATTTTCCCCCCTAAGGGTAAACAAAATGAGTTTGATGCGTGTCTTTGAGGGCACGCCTCCGCGGCTGTGTGGGGGGGGGGGGGGACTCGTCTTTGCGCTTGCACAGGAGAGTGAAGACTCAACGGCAGCCCTGGCTGCCAACTGGGACGCCCCTCGCACGGTTGTCTTTCTCTCTCCCCTCCTGCATTTGCGCGACGTGGCCACTCATAACTCGGCCTTCCTTCGTGTCACAGCCGGCAGGACACAGATGGCCGCTCTTCCTTCCGCGCTGCTGTCTTTGTAGACGCCACTGCTGGTGACTCCTAGGTGACATTGAGCGGCACCGCGCGTCTTCCTGAGGTGGCGTGCTCTCGGGGACATCGTGCCTTCCCGGGAAGCTCGCTCCTGCCCGCTAGCTGAGCCCACGCCGAGCTGTTGAAACCTGGCTCCCCGCTTCCCAGGGGGAGGAAAGGCTGCCAAACACACTCTTAATTGCCTAACCTCTTAAAATAATTAAAGGGATGATGATGATGATGCATAAAATAGCAGCTGTAGTTGTCGGTACGTATTATCCATACGCGGTCATTTTGGTGTTGTGTGTTATCACCCTCTTGGCCCGTGAACTTAGCAAAATTCCCCCGAGTCTGAACAGTCGGTGTGAATAACCCCAGACTCAACCAGCCCGGCGTCATCCACGTCCAGATCTCCGAACGGACGACCCTCAGAGCGAGCAGGCCTGGGCAGGCCTGGCCCTCAGTGCCGGGAGAGCGGGTGGCCTGGCAGATCGGGCTGATGACGTGCACCAGGTCGCCCGGCGACTCACACCTGGTGAGGAGGGGCGGAACAGGCCCGGGTCAGCAGCAGAAAACACCTCGGCTTTCCGTGCACGGTGGAAAGCCACGGGGGCACCAGTGCTCCGCACCACGAATATAGTTCTGCGGAAGAACACAGCAAAATGGTGAACTCCTATGTTCTTCTTTTGAGACGGGGTCTCACTATCGAACCCAAGTCGGCCTTGAACTCGCTCTGAGCGCCTCTGGCTGTGACCTTGCGACCCCAGCCTCAGCGCGTAGCCTGGCAGCACCACGACCAGATCGGGAACGAGGCAATGATGACAGGTGGGCCGTTCCGTGACAGACACAGTTCAGCATTTAGCAGAATACCTTGTCATCGCGTATAGAGCGGTGTGAGGCTGGAAGGAGAACAATCTAGAACCCTGGGCAGGGGCCAGGCTGACGGCCTCCCTGGCTTGCCTCAGAAGCGGCATTTTTTTCCTTCTACGGGGAGCTGGGCCCTCAGCTGCCTCCCCTGCGTCACCAGCTCCGGGCCACAGTTCAGTCAGACTCCTCACTATGTCCGTCCAGCCGCCTCCCCGTCCTGCTCTCCACACTCAGGCTGTACATTCATTCCAGGCTCAGGAGCAGGAGCCGGGCACCAGGGGCTCACACCTGTAACCCTAGCTGCTCGCGAGGCTGAGATCTGAGGGTCATGGTTCCAAGCCAGCCCAGATAGGAAAGTCCATTGAAAAATGACTTTTAGTTAATTATCAAAAAGTCAGAAAGAGAGCTGTGGCTCAAGTGGTAGTGTACCAGCCTTGAGTAAAAATGGTAAAAGATAGTCCCCAGGCCTTGAGTACAAGCCCTAGAACATGCGTTAGAAAAAGAGGAGGAAGGAGCAGATGAGGAGGAGGAGGGAGAAGGAAGGAGGAGGAGGAGAGGAAGGAGGAGGAAGAGGAAGGGAGGAGGAGGAGGAAGAAGGGAGGAGGAGGAGGAGGAGAAGGAGGAAGAGAGGAGGAGGAGGGGGGAAAGGAGGAGGAGGGAGAGGGGAGGAGGAGGGAGAGAGGAGGAGGAGGAAGAAGAAGGGAGGAGGAAGAAGAGGAAGGGAGGAGGAAGAGGGTGAGGGGAGGAGGAGGAGGAGGAATGTGAGCTGGACATAGACTTCTGGGGAGCAATCTCATGCCTAGAGAACATGTGGCTTTCAGGCCTGGGCTGGCTGGTCCCTTGACAGCTCCTAGTTAGCACAGGCCCAGCAGAGGCCCAGCAGAGGCAGCCTTGTGTGTTAGATTATTATAAATTATGGCATAGAAGCCAGGTGCTAGTGGCTCATGCCTGTAATCCTAGCTACTCAGGAGGCTGAGATCTGAGGATCACAGTTCAAAGCCAGCCCAGGCAGAAAAGTCCATGAGACTCTTGTCTTCAATAAACCAGTCAGAAAGGCTGGGGATATGGCCTAGTGGCTAGAGTGCTTGCCTCGTATACATGAAGCCCTGAGTTCAATTCCCCAGCACCACATATACAGAAAACGGCCAGAAGTGGCGCTGTGACTCAAGTGGCAGAGTGCTAGCCTTGAGCAAAAAGAAGCCAGGGACAGTGCTCAGGCCCTGAGTCCAAGGCCCAGGACTGGCCAAAAAAAAAAAAAAAAAAAAAACAGTCAGAAAAAGCTGGAAGTGGTGCTGTGGCTTAAGTGGTAGAGCGCTATCCTTGAGTATAAAGAGGCTCAGGACAGCACCCAGACCCTGAGTTCAAGTCTCAGGACTGGAAAAGAACTTATAGCCTAGATATATGAAGCAGCAGCAGCAGCCACTAAAATTTGTATGGAAAATTCCTAAGTACTGTAATGGGAGCGCATCTATGGTACATTTTGTTTTTGGTTTTTTTTTAAAGTGTTTTTTAAATTTTTTGAAAAAGGGAAGAGTATGATTTCACTTCAAACAAGCAGCGTACCATGCAAACTAACGACCCTGTAAGGGTGTCCACATGCTTGGGATTGGATTAAGGATCCAGGCAGGGAGGTTCTCCTGGCTTCTCTACAGGGGCCCAATTAGTCACAGGTGCTCCCCGAGAGGGAGGCTGGTCAGGCCGAGGAGGGGGCGGAGGCAAGGGCAGAAGGAGAGGCAGCTGCGGACGGTGGCCCTGGAGGCTGAGAACAGATTCTCCCGGGCTTCCAGAGGGACAGCCGGACACCTTGCTGGGCTTGGCGACACTTCCAGCCGCCACAAGTGTGAGGTTGCTAAATGCGTGTTGCTTAAACAGCTGTGTTTGTGGTACTTTGTTAGAGAAGTGTTAGGACACACAGAGACAGAGCTAGATAGAGGATAAATTACATGCAGATAATAGATGATAAATAGATGGTGGCTAATCCATCTTAGCAAGACACATTAAAAAGGCAGTCCAGATGAAATGATTCACTTATTACCTGCTTATACTGGTACTTGTAGGTAATTGACATGCGTGACTATTATAAACAATAAGTCCTTAACAGAAAAAGCATAACCAGCCAGGCTTGGGTGGCACATCTGTGATCCCAGCTCTTCAGGAGGCTGAGATCTGAGGACCATGAGGACCATGGTTGGAAGCCGGCCGGGCAGGAGACCCGAAGAGAAGACTCCATCTCCCGTTAACCAACCAAAAATGTCCAGCTACAGCCAGACATTTTCTTTCATATGTGGAAGCTAGACCTAAGATACGCTGCAACATAATAAATTATACAGGACTCTGGGCCCTCACACGCAGTGAGACTGGAGGAGGACACTCTCAGGAGAGGAACACAAAGGTGCAACGCCTATGTCTCAACATGAGCCCCAGGAAATGGAAACAAGAGGTTTCTTTCTTGGTTGCTACTGTTTCTCTTGTTTAACTGTCTTTGGGAGGGTAAATGAGGGGCACAGAAATGGAGGGACAAAGGGAGAACGAATGCAACAGTGGTACTCACTAGACACTATGTTGAAGATGCGCTATGCAACTTCTATGGGAGGAAGAAACGGGGGAGAGAGCGAGGGAAAGGGTAACATTGTCTAAAAAGAAGTGTGCTCATTATCTCACTCGTGTAACTGTAGCCCCTCTGTGCATCTCCTTTATAACAAAAGTTTTAAAACAAGAAATGTATTCTTTACCTGACTTATGTAACTAACTGTGGCTCTTCTGTTATATCACTTTTATAATAACAATAAAAGGACAAGACAAGAAAAAAAAGACAGTAAAAAAGTAGGGCTGGAATTGGGGAGGAGGGAAGGTGGGAGAAAAATGAGGGAGGAGGCAAAAAGTCTGATAAGAAATGTGCTCACCGCCTTATGTATGAAACTGTAAAACAGCCAATCAGAAGTATCCTAACTGTTCCTCCTTCGAGGAAGGAGAGTCCCTCCACGTCCCTCCAAGAGTCCACCACTCAGACAGTTGCAAGCAAAAAGATGAATTTATTGGGGAAGCAAAAAGTGAACTGACTGGCCAGGGACTCAGTGCAGACTCAGGAGCTGAAACTGTGACCCCTAACAGTCCTTGAGCTGGGGCTTATAAAGGCGAAAGCATAGTGCAGATGTAGGGGGTTGACGCAGTGGGTAGAGCAAGCATCAAACGAGTTAAGCAAGCCATTTACAGAAGCAGAATTTTGCCATCAGGTTGACCTAATATTTAACTTTATCTTAACAGTTGTTACCATGTTTCCCTAATCAAGGTGGAGTCAGCTCTACTTCCTACAACACTAACCAAAGACATAAACCCCCTTCCCAACCCTGTCTGTGAAGCTACTGTGGAGCTACGCTGCCTCTTTAGGTGTCTAGCTGGTGTGTGTGTGTGTGTGTGAGAGAGAGAGAGAGAGAGAGAGAGAGACAGAGACAGAGAGACACAGAGAGAGACAGAGAGACAGAGAGAAACAGAGAGTGTCATGGGGCTTGATCTCAGGTCACTGTTCCTGAGCTCTTTTGCTCAAGGCTAGTGCTCTACCACTTGAGCCACAGCTCCATGTTGTATGAGAACATAAAAAGTCAGGTAATTTTGGGGTGGCAAGGCTTTCTCAGAGCTCTGTAAGCTGGAAGTACAAGAAGAAAGTGCAGCGCCCAGTGAGGACCTTTCAGTAAGATTGTACCTACGTGTCTCACGTGTCTACCTGGGTGCAGCAAGCTAGCATGTCTTATTGTTATGCCTGTCCTGTGGCTGGAATTCGGAGCTAGAGGAAGATCTTACAGCAGCACTCCAGCCCCCAGAGGGCTGGGCTGCCTTGGGAGAATTCTGGATGTGCGCCTTCTGAGGGTGTCAGATGGAGTTGGTGGCCTGAGGCACTTCCTGTCCCTGCTGCATTCTACCCCAGCGCCTAGCGGACACCTTGGTCACTAGGGCACTAACTGCATTCATATGGGGGGAGGCTTCCAGAGGGTACCTGGGAAGAGTCCCTCCCCTTAGCCCTATCTCATTGCTGAAAGGGTGTCCAAGTAGGAATTTAGAAGGAACACTAACATTCAAATTGTAGCAATATCTGCCTATCTGTATATGTGAGCTTGCACGTAACATTAAAACAATTAGAAGGGCTGGAAATGTGACTTAGTGGTAGAGTGCTTGCCTAGCATGCATGAAGCCCAGGGTTCGATTCCTCAGCACTATATAAACAGAAAAAGCCAGAAGTGGCGCTGTGGCTCAAGTGGTTGAGTGCTAGCCTCAAGCACAGAGAGGCTCAGGGACAGTCCCCAGGCGTGAGTTCAAGTCCCGGGACAGGCAAATAAAAAAAAAAGAAAGGAAGAAGAAGAAAAAAAATTGGAAAAGAGAATTTATGTTGAAAAGAAACTATACAACTTGTGGGTGGGGTCAGGAGGGAAAAACTGAGTGAGAGCAAGGGAAGGAGGGACATGGTTCAAAAAGAAATGCACTCATTACCTGACTTAGGTATCTGTAACCTCTCTGTACATCAGCTTATTTATGTATTTTACCAGTCCTGGTGCTTGAACGCAGGGCCTGGGCACTGTCTCTGGGCTTCTTTTGCTCAAGGTTAGCACTATACCATTTGAGCCACAGAGCCACTTCTGACTTTTTCTGTTTTTGTGATACTGAGGAATCAAACCCAGGGCTTCATGCATACTAGGCAATCTACCACTAAGCCACATTCCCAGCCCTGTACATTAATAAACAATTTTTTTTGTCAGTATTGGGGCTTGAACTCTGGGCCTGGGTGCTATCCCTGAGCTCTTCACCCCAAGGCTAACGCTCTACCACTTGAGCCACAGCGCCACTTCTGGTTTTCTGGTGGTTCATTGGAGAGAAGAGTCTCATGGACTTTTCCTACCTGGGCTGGCTTTGAACCTCCTTCCTCAGATCTCAGCCTCCTGAGTAGCTGGGATTACAGGAGTGAGGCACTGGCACCGGGCTCATCTAACATTTATTTTTAAAGGGAGAATTTAAATATCAGTGCATCCATATGACTGCTTTTCCCAGTTGAAAATTGGTCTGTCCCCACAGAATGGGTGGGTGACCCCCTCAGCCTCTCCGTTTCCATGTAGCCTCTGTCCTTGAGAGCCACTTAAAAATCATCTCACAGATGGGTTGTATATAAAAACCTTACACGTGGCAAATTAAATTTAAGTAAAAGGGGAAAAAAAAGCATTTCAGGCTGTCTCACAGAAAGGAGAGTCTCCCAAGGTAAGCATTTTAGCAAGAACTTATTTTAGTATAGTAGGGTTAAAGTAAAGAGAAAAGGAAAATGTTTCCTGCTCCCCATGCCGAAAATGGGGGCTCGGACTCAAACACCAGCGCCCATGTGCTGCTGTCACACGTTCCGCATGTGGGGACGCATGCACACGTGTAGTCAGCTGGGTCTAGGAACTCCTAGCACAGTACTTAGACCTCGGTTCTGGGTGGGTAATACGGGCGAGACCGCAACCCCCTCCCCCGCGGATAAGTGGCCTTCAGCGCTTTCTTTCGCCAATTGTTCATCCTTCTGTCTTTACCCATCCAGAAAAAGCTCCTGGAGTTTTACCAGTTCAAAGGATGAAACATTTGATAGCCCCTCCAGCATCTCCTAATCTCGTGATCTAACACTAAAACGCAGGTAGGCTGGGAGGGGAGTTTTCAGGCTTAGTCGTTTCCTACTCTCGACTGCGGAGTGTGGCCCTGTTTGATACTTGTTGAGAATAATTTCCCTCACCTTTTCATCTATTAATCCTTCTCCATACGGCTCAATAACCATATCCCCCCCCCCCCAACAGACATGAAGACGGACAAAAGGTACATGAAGAGGTGCTCAGCTGGGCTCACACCTGTAATTCTAGCTACTGGGGAGGCTGAGATCTGAAGATTGAGGTTCAAAGCCAGCCTGGGTAGGAAAGTCATGAGACTTTTATCCCCAACTAAACACACACACACACCACACACACACACACACGTGCGCGCGCCAGAGTGGAGCTGTGGCTCACGTGTTAGCATTAAAAGCTCAGAGACAGCACTCAGGCCAAGTTCAAGACCCAGAACTGCACACACACACACACACACCAAGAGGTAACAAGTGTTGGTAGAAGGAGGAGAACGAGAGCTCCAGGCTGTGTTGGTAGGAGTGAGCACTGCCGAGCACAGTCGTAGGAAGCAGAGGGGTTTCCTTGCAATAGGTATACGCCTTATTTTGCATGTTTACATTCGTTCGCAGGTGTATACATGAAGTGTTATATATGCATGGTGTGATTTTTATCTGTGTATAGGTATGTGTATGTTTGTGAAAGATAGACGCCCTGTTGTGTGCACATTGGTTGCATAGGTGTATATGTTACATAGGTGTACACATGGCGTATCTCCATGCGTGTGCGACGCAGATGCTGTAGTGTGCACTTGTGCAGCCCTGCGATGTACGTTTATGTGTTCATAGGAGGTGTGTACTTACACACGGATTCGCGCGTGTGTGGCGTGCACGTTCACACGTGTACAGGAACCTGCGGTGTAGAATTGCCAGTGTTCCTAGGAGACGTGCATGTGTGTGTGCACGCATGGGGCTCGGTGCACACGCGTGTGCACGGCTCGCGTGTTCTTCCCTAGGCAAGTCCCGGTCCGGGGTGAAGACAGGGTTACGCGCGCCGCAGGTTCGGTCACGTGACGGTGCACGTGCTTGGAACCGGCGCGCGCGCGCGCCTGGCACTTGTGGGCGTGTCTGCGCACGGGGCGCGCGGCCGTGCGCGCGCAGCTCCTTCCCCGGGGAGCGCGGGTGCTGTGGGCCGGGGAGCCGTCAGCACGCCCACCGCCGCGCGGTCCCTCGGGAGCCGGCGGTGCGCACGCGCCCGGGGACGCGCACGCAGGCAGCCGCGGGGGGGGGGGGGCGCCGTCCGGAGCGTCCCGCCCTCGGCCTCAGCGCGCGCGGCCGCGTTCGCAGGGACCGCCGGGAGTAACCCCGCGCCATCGATCGCGGGGCCGCGCACGCAGGCGAGCGCCGTGAGGAGCGCCGCGCCGTCGATGGCGGGGGCGCGCGCGTGCTGGGGGCCGCGCACGGCGACACGGCCGGCCGCCATCTTCCTTCCGCGGCGGCGGCAGCGGTGCGGGCGCGGGGTCGGCGGCGCCCCTCGCGAGGTGGTGGCGGGCGTGGATGAGGCGGGCGTGGACGAGCCTCCCGCCAGCGTCGCCCCGCTCGCGCCCGCCCCCCGGCGGGCCCGGCAGAGCCGAGCCCCCGGGCGGACGGCGCCGGCCCGGCCCGAGCCCCGCGGGGCCCGAGCCCGGAGCGCCCCCCCGGCCCCGCCCCGCCCCGCCCCGGGGGCCCCGCGGCCCCGCCCCCCGGCCGCCCCGGGGCGCCCGCCGGAGCCCCTCGGCCCGCCCGCTCCCCGGCCGGGCCGCGCCCATGGCCTAGGCGGCGAAGATGTTCAGCTTCGAGGGGGAGTTCAAGACCAGGCCCAAGGTGTCCCTGGGCGGCGCCAGCCGGAAGGTAGGGCGCGCCGCCGCGGCCGTCGCGGGCCTCGGGTCCGGGTCCCCCGGGCCGCCCGGGCCCGCCGCGGCCCCGCTCGGCACCGTGCGCCGGAGCCGCCGCCTCCGCGCTGTCACCCGCGGCGCGGCCCCGGCCACCCGGGCCCGGCGGGGCGCCCCGCGAGCGGCCGCGGAAGTCCGAGCGGAGCCCAGCTCGGGTGGAGGGGAGGCTCCCGGGGCCGGGGTGGGTGTGGGGGGGGTCGCTGGGCCGGGGTGGGGCGGGGACCCTGGGCCGGGGTGTGTGTGGGGGGGGTCGCTGGGCCGGGGTGTGGGGGGGGGTCCCTGGGCCGGCGTGGGGCGGGGACCCTGGGCCGGGGTGTCGGGGGGGGGCCCTGGGCCGGGGTGTCGGGGGGGGCCCTGGGCCGGGGTGTCGGGGGGGGGTCGCTGGGCCGGGGTGTGTGGGGGGGGGTCGCTGGGCCGGCGTGGGGCGGGGACCCCGGGCCGGCGTCGGGGGCCGGTGTCTGGGGACCGTCTTGAAGCGCTGTGGTTTACGGGGCTGTGGCGATGGAGGCCGTGGCAGCAGAAGGTGCTAGACCTCGTAGGTCAGGGTTCCGTGGAGGGCAGATAGCAAAGGATGTCTGCAGGCCCGGGAGACTTGAGGGGCCTCGGCCGGGTCTGGCCGGGTCTGGACTGCAGGTTTGGGAGGCCTGGCATCCCCGAGGCCACCTGGCGGAGGTTCCTCCTTGGAGGCTGGACCATCCCAGCCAAGGTGCAGGTCCCCTTTCTGCTAAAAAACACAGCTCTCTGTGTCGATCAGGCTCTCAAGGGAGAGCCCACATTTTGCAGCGCACACTAGCAGACATCTCCACCACTGTTTAGAGGATAAAGGAGATCATTGCCAGCGACCTGTACTAGGCCAATGCCAGAAAAAAGTCCAGATCCAGGGGGAAGGGAGACCCTGGGTTTTACACAAGCTGGTTAGACACAGAATAGACATTAATCAGATATATCAAAGGTCTTCAACTTCTGACCAGGTGGTATCTTGTTTGTACCTCCTCTGTACTGTAAATTTTTTTTTCTTTTTTTTTTCTCTTCTGTAATGGCGTCGGAGGGAGGGGGCGATACTCCTTCCTTCCAAGAGTCCACCACTCAGAGACAGTCTCAAGTAAAAAGATGAGTTTATTGGGGAAGTTCGGGGTGGACCGGTCCCAGGTTTCAGAAAAACATAACACAAAACAGGACAGTGGCACAGGGAGTTACTTCCGGAGGATTTCCAAGTACTAACAAACCAATTCAGCTCCAATGGAGAGCTGAACTGGGACGCCATGGGGACGAGAGACACAAGACTCGAACATGTGGCATGGCGTCATGGCGCCTGAGCTGGCCTGCCCCTAAATAGCGTCAGGTCAGGGGGCAGGGTCACAGGAAGCTCCCAGTTCCAAGCACTTGACAGACAGGTTCAGTCACCTATAGGCCATGTGCCCACCCCTGTCTCTTGGGGTTCAGGAACTCCCATTACCTGGGGATGGGGCTTCCCTTCCTGTTGGAATCCAGGTATGCCCGTCAAGAACTGGCTCACGGATTGGGGGGGGGGGGGGGAGGGCACTATTGTTTACAGGGAGAGGGAATCTTCCAGAGCCTCTGAGCATAGGAGCCTGGGGATAGTGGAGATGGAGTCAGCTTCTGTCCTCTTTTTGCTGGTCAGATCTGACCTCCATATTACATTTTCCTTTTGGCCACTCATGGGGCTTCAGCTAAAGTTCTGGGCTCTGACCCTGATCCTCTCTGTGCACAAAGCTGTGGAATTGAACCCAGGGCTTCTTGCGTGGTAGACAAGCACTCTACCACAAAGCCACATTCTCAGCCCTCTTTGTCCTTTCTTTGTGACTTTCCTGGGCTTAGCTTTGTGTGTGACATAGATCCATCCATCTCACTGTCACAGTCCACTGTATGAATACCGTATAGTCCACTTCTTACTGGTGTTTACTTTGTGTGTCTTTTGGTGGACATGGTCCTATGCCAGGTTATGAGGTACAAGTGGGCCCTAGCCTGTGCCTCTTCCCTGGAGGGCCTTACCACATGGCAGCCATTAGTGGCAGAAGCTGTTAGTACAGGTCCACATCCTAGCCAACACTTGGTGTTGTGCGTCCTTTCAATGTAGCAGTTCTGGCTGAAAGGGGTGTCCTTGTGGTTTCGCTTTTATTTACTGATGCTAATGTTGAGTTCATTTTCCTGAATTCTCTGTGACTCTACATACGCTCTTTCCTTATTGAATAAAAAACAAAAGCAGGAAGATTTTGTGTGTGTGTGTGTATCTTTTGTTCAAAAGCATTGATTTTTGGACCGTTAAGTTAACTAAAGACTTAAAACTCAGCATACCTGTTCTGATTTGTATCTCTCTCCTTGCTCTTAGCCATCCTCCCCTACAGTCACCTGGATTCCAGAAACTGATGAGTGAGTTATCTTGTGACAAGTTTTGCAAGCAACAGTGACACCCTCCCACCTTGCTCACCATGCTGAGGATTGGACCCAGCACACCTTGCTTGTGTAGACACTGGCTTGCAAGTGTCTGCTATTGAGCACTTTTTTTTTTAGCCAGTCCTGGGGCTTGAACTCAGGACCTGAGCACTGTCTCTGGCTTCCTTTTGCTCAAGGCTAGCACTCTACCACTTGAGCCACAGCGCCTCTTCTGGTTTTTTCTATGTATGTGGTGCTGGGGAATCGAACCCAGGGCTTCATGGATATGAGGCAAGCACTCTACCACTCGGCCATGTTTCCAGCCCCAACTTTTAATGACCGGATCTTGCTGTGTAGCCAGTGCTGGGCCTGGTGGTTGGCCTCCCAATTCAGGATCCTCCTGCATAAGCCTCACAAGTGCTGCTTTGGCTGGCATGGCTGGGCATACCTAGCTAGCCAAGACTTCCTTACCATGACAAAGCTCTTTACACAAATCTTGAGATAATGATCAACCAAACCACATCTTTAACCAAGATTTCTTAAGTGTATCTACCTCTTCCCCCAGTTCTTTTTTCTGTGTTTAAACTTTCATGTCAGTACCCCAAAGGCAAATGTACAGCCTCCAAACCTTTTGTTGTTTCCATGGGGCCCCATTACATAAACACCCTTTCTTGTCATCATTAGCCATCACTTCACTTGGCATATTGGAACCCTGTCCTGACCTCAGTTCAAGTCCAGGGCTTTTTCTCTAAATTCCAGTAACACAGGTTGTCTTTTTTTTTCTTTTTCAAATTCAATGAATGTTTTTAGTGCTTATCTGTAAAAGCTCTGTAGGAAAAATCAAGTCTTGGTAAGTTTGTGGTTTTGTCAGAGTGGTAAGACTTCCACCATGAAAAGTTAAATAACCATAAACCAAGGACCGGCTCCTGGTTTCCTTGGGGCTCTGTGTCGCTTGGTTGGCCTGGATCCTGAAGGTCAGTTAGGATGGTGTGAGACTGGGAGGCACTGGGGAGTAAGTAGCTGCTGGATGCAGTTGGTCCGGATGCACCAGCTTTCCTCAGCATTCCTGGCAATAGGGTGCATATTCACGGTGGTATGTGGTTCACTTGGCAGTAATTACCTAGAAGAAAATCTTCCAGTGTTGACGAAAGGTCACCAAACCTAGCTAGACAGGCACGAAACCCCCAAACCCCTGTTTATGAGAGGAAGGATGTTATCTTACAGACAGCAGGTTACCAGCATGGAGGTGAGGTGAGATGGGTCTTCTCTTACTGTCCTGTGTGTCACCTTCCTAGATGATGGTGGTCAGGGATGTGCTGCTGGGATACTCGGAAAAAAAGGAGAAAAACAGAGGAAGTCCACCCGTCCTGACTGAGGTCCCTTCCTGAGCACCATATGTGTAAGGTTTATTTAGGTAGCTGATAAAGAAGAAAACACGGAATATTCAGGCAGGAGAGAAAAGTTTGGAATTCTGCTGGCCTGTGGCAAGCCCGGAGAGAAGGGCTGAACCATGCCTTATCTGGGGCAGGGGAGGGAGGTATGTCCAGGTGGATTGGATGTGGGCTCAGAGAAGGGGGAGGTAGCTGCCTCCGGGTGTGCCAGTTACCTAGGTAACACAGGTACTGAGTGCTGTCCCTGAGCTCAAAGCCAGTGCGCTACCACTTAATCTACATCTTTACTTCTGGGTTTTGGTGGTTAATTGGACACAATCTCATTGATTTTTCTGCCTAGACTGGCTTTGAATCTCAGTTCTCAGATCTCAGCTTCTTGAGTGATTAGGATTACAGGTGTGAGCCACTGGCTCCCAGCTGTAATAGAATTAAAAACATGTTTTTTTTTAGTTAGGAATCGTTTTATAAACACAACTCGTTGGTGTACCATTTTATTATGACAATAGGTATTTTTGAGTGTATGAAGTCATTTGTGTGTTTCATGGATATTCTTTCACAAAGGTTTACAAAATAAGGTAGAGCGGGGAATCCACAGACTGTAGACTGTGTGTGAGTCATTCTGACATTGAGAGATTGCTAGGCAGGCACTCTACCACTCCAACTGCTAGGCCAGCTCTTTGAATCCCCCTTGCTTTTGAGACAAGGTCATGCTCTGTGTCTGGGCTGTGGTCCTTCCTCCTCCTGCTTCTCTCTCCCCTACCTGCTGGCGATACTACCAGTGCTTTGTTTGTTGTTTGTTTTGTCAGGAGGTGGCCTCAGCTTTTGGCCGGGGCTTTGTTTTGTGTCATTGTTGGTGTGTGAGAGCTGTTGGAGCACCTGTGAGGCTGGTGGCTCTGTCTACCTCTGCAAGTGGCACAAAGTGCTCATGGAAAGGAACAGCGTGCATTACCAAAACCTTATAAATAAAGGCCGGGAGTTCGTTGGAGCTTAGGATGTAAGTTCTACCTGAATGACACATTTCCAATTTTTACCATAACTTTTTATTGTTATGGTTTAATGAACTCCAGTTTAAATTATATAGCCCTTAGTACTTACAAACAACTTTTATTTATTTTGTTACCACTATAGTTAATGAAGAAAGCATTTTTTGCAATTTAAAAATATCTTTGGGGGCTGGGAATATGGCTTAGTGGTAGAGAGCTTACCTGGGTTCCATTCCTCAGAACCACATAAACAGAAAAAAGCAGGAGGGGCACTGTGGCTGAAGTGGGAGAGCATGAGCATTGAGCACAAAGAAGCTTGGGGACAGTGCTCAGGCCCTGAGTTCAAGCCCCAGGACTGGCAAAAAAAAAAAAAAGAATAAAATAAAAATGTTTTTGAAATGATATTTGTGGAATTTGGCCATGTTTAATTTTCTGAGAAGATAAGATAGTGTCCACTGCTTGCAGAGCAAATAGACTTCTGCCATTTACTTTTGTTTGTTTATTTTTGGCAGTTGTGAGGCTTGACCTCAGGGCCAGTGCGCTGTCCCTAAGCTCTTTTGCTCAAGGCTAACTGTTCTAGTTCCAGTTTTTTAGTGGTTAATTGGAGACAAGAGCCTCCTGGAGACTTTTCTGCCTGGGCAGGCTGGTAACCATGATCCTCAGATCTCAGCCTCCTGAGTAGCTAGGCTGACAGGTGAGCCACCAGCACCCGACGACGTGTGTGTGTTTGCTTTTGAGGGGTGATGTCTCAGTTGGGATGGGAGAGATTAACATGAAGGAAAGAGGCTTTGAGAGAGGCTCAGTACTGAAAACACCATGTGTGTTTATGAAACAGCAGGTATAACTGGTACTAGGAATCCTAACGCTTTTAGACCTGTAGAATTTTAAAAGTACAAGGTACTTTAAAATACTGGGTCCCCCACTCCCTTTTTTCCCCTAGTACTAAGGCTTGAATGCAAGACTTGAAGCTCTTGCTTGACTTGTTTGCTGATGGCTAGCATTCTGCCACTTGAGCCCAACTGGTTTTGAACCTCGAGCCTCCAGATCTCATTCTCCTGAGTAGTTAAGATGACCGGCATGAGCCCTGGACACCTGGCCCATAAGCTTTAATTCTTACTTGTTAATATTTAGACTTTGCTTCTGATTTACATGGGTGCTCAGAGCTGTATTCTGGGAATATAATCTTGTAGATGTGTACATTCCTTGTTTAAAACACAAGTCAGGATGTAATGAGCCCTGCTGTGCCTAATTCAAATATCTTGTTGTTGTTATCTGTGGGTTAAATTCCTGGAATGAGTCTGTTAGGTCAGAGGCAGGTCACACTTTGAACTCAGGGCTATTTCCAAACTACCTAGAGCAGGTTACGTTGGTGTGTGAAGGTAGTGGCGGTTCTATGCCCCTCCTGCTCACTGCTATCTTCACGTTTGCCAACTATGAGAAATAAGGTAAAGGCCTTATTTTAGTGTTCTTAATGCGTTTTTTCTTTAACAATTCTTAAAATTTTAGTTACTTACTTTTGCCAGTCCTGGGGCTTGAAATCGGGGCCTGAGCACTGTCCCTGGCTTCTATTGCTCAAGGCTAGCACTTTACCACTAGAGCCACAGCGCCACTTCTGGCCTTTTCTATATATGTGGTGCTGGGGAATCGAACCCATGGCTTCATGTATATGAATCAAGCACTCTTGCCACTAGGCAACCAGCCCCCTGTTGATATTCCTGTGCACTATTTATACCTTTTGCTTTTTTTCTTTATCTTTTCATGTTATTATATGCTTTGTAAATAATCATTTCTGTGGTATTATGAATATTTGTTCCCACTTTGTTTTTTGTCTTTATCTTTGGTTATATTATTTTTTTGTGTAGAACATTTGAGTTCTTAGGCAAAGTTACCACTCTAAAATAAGCTAACGGCTTTGCGTACTTCTTAGGGAAAGTTTTCTTCCACACTGACATTTTAAAAAATGAATTCAGTAACTACAGTTTGCTAATGGGTCTTAGGATGGAGTATTCTATTCTGTATTGCTGGTATGGGTTCTGTGGACTAAATTTCTGTATGAATCACTGTAGGTTGGTATATTGATTTACTCCTAGTTACAGGTGAGATTCTCTTCCAGAAGTTGGCAGTTACTTAGAAGGAGGCACATTAAATATTCATAAGTTGTAGGTGAAGATTATCTTATAAATGACGACATTCATACTAGGGATTGTTGTCTTATGTCCTCATTGTGGTAAGGGCTAATGAGGCATCTTTTTTAGTCTTGTAAAATTGTTAACTGCAAAGAGAATTGTGAAGTTTTGTTTGTGTGTTTTAGTAGTGCTAGGGATGGAATCTGGGGCCTTGCACTTATTAGGCAAATGTTCTACCACTCTGATATATCCCAGCCCATGATGAAGATTTTTGAACTTTGGTTTTGTAATATGGAGATCAGATCTGGCCAGCGCCATCACTGGCTGTTGAGGGGTGTCACATTGACTCCATCTCAGATTAAAGAGAGCAGAAGCTGACTCCATCTTTACCAAGATCTCCTCTCTACCCACCCCCCACCCCCGTCCTATTCAGGGAAGTTTCCCTTCTCTGTGCTAAGATTATGTAAACTGCTTGACCATCTGAGTATCTGCCTGCATCATGTGAGCCCCTCCAAAATCCGTGTGTCAATTCTAACTAAAATGATAGGTTACTTCAGACAGTTGCTATAAGGTATATTGTAACCTCCATTGGCTACCTGTATGTGACCTGGCATGCTCTCGTAAGTGTTGTAATCTCATTGGCTACCTGCGTGTGACCTGGCATGCTCTCTTAAGTGTTGTAACCTCATTGACTACCTGTGTGTGGCAGGCTTGACCATGTGGTATTTGCCTTTATAACCCAACCCTGATCCAGCTCCCGAGTCTGGGCCTTGACCCTGACCAGTCAGTCTACTTTTTACTTCCCCAGTAAATCCATCCTTTTACTTGAGACTGTCTTTGAGTGGTGGACTCTTGCAGGGATGGGGGTTCCCCCCACCTCACCCCATTACAAGTTTCTCTTTCTTTTGTTTTTGGTCATGGGGCTTGAACATTGGGCCTGGGAGCTGTCCCTGACCTCTTCAGTTAAAGGCTAGCATTCTACCACTTGAGCATCAGTGCCACTTCCAGTTTTCAGGTGGTTAATTGGAGGTAAGAGTCACATGGATTTTCCTACCTGGGTTGGTTTTGAACCTCCATCCTTAGGTCTCAGCCTCTTGAGTAGCTAGGATTACAGGTGTGAGCCACTGGCACCGGCTTCTCTTTCTTTTTTGCTTTATTTTTCATATAGTCTCAAGCTTTTTGCCCAGGACTGGTCACAGACCTGCCTGTCTCCATGTAGCTAGCATTAACATGCCTGCTTGTGTGTTGAAATGGAGTCTCCCTAACTTTGCCCAGTCTGGCTTGAAACCAAAATATTCTTGATTCCCACTTTTTGAATAGCTGGTAAACCCCCAAAGTTGGTTTTTTCACAAGCTGACTGAGTCCACCCATCTCATAGACTTCCAAATTCTAGGATGAAGCTATCCTTGTAGACTTTACTCTTTGTTGTTAGGCACCCCACCTAGGTGAAAGCGGAGGTTATTTGGCTAAATGGGAAACCCACTGCCAGTGAGGATTTGTGACCTGCAAACAAAATCATTGATAAGGTTGCTTTGTCTAATGATTTTGCTCACTGTCCACTTATTTATAGATTTAGGGTCAAATGTGTGGAGCAACTCTTGTTCTGGAAAAACAGTGAGTCTGTTCTCTGGAACAGAGATCACCGAATCAATTCATGCTTTGCGTTTGTAACCATGAGCTGAGAAATCTGTAGCTAATGAATTCGAGGAAGTCCTTTAATATGTATCGACGACTTCATGAGCTAAGTGTGATATGCTGGGAAAAGCAGAGGGTAGTGTGTTGGTTGACTACAGAGATTTAATCCATGTGTGCCAGCACCAGAAAGCTGACTCAAGCCAAAGTCTCCTCCCTGGGGTCCAGAGCAGTCTGGCAGTCCCCTGTGCACAGGGAGGACAGGGAGGGTTGAGGGTTGCCTCTGCTCTTGTGAGATGCAAGCCCCACTCCCTCAAGACGCCTAGCCGCTTCAGGGAAGCCCTGCGTCCAGGTGTTGAGAGTGGGCAGCCTTTCACCATGAGGTACACACTTCCACACACTGTGTGGAAGGAATTGCGAACGACTGGAAACAGTGTTTACACTCACAAGACTGGCCCGAGAGAGGTTTCCTAAACCTGTGGCACTGGCGGAAGCAAGAAGAGCTTCCGGCCGCGTGAATGCCGCTGCAGGACGGGCACAGGCAGAAGATTGGCCCCACGTGCGTGGCTTCCTGAGCAGAAGTGTGAGTCTGATCAAAACCCTCCTGTGGTTTGGCACCCTTCGCCTGATCCAGCTAGCAACATGAGTTAGGGTTCTCTGTGGGCTGATAGGAAAACTTAAAAAAGACAAGTCTTGATGCCTCTTCTAACCTGCGCCTTGTAGAACCTGGGTTCAGGTGGTACCAACAAGTCAACTAAGTTTTTGGGGGGAGAGGGGGCCGTCCTGGGGCTTGAACCCGGGGCCTGGGCATTAATTTTAAAAAGTTCAGTATCTTATTGTAATAGAGTTTGTTTTCTTGCATTTTATTTTTTATTTATAACCAGCCTTTATTTAAGTACAGAAGCTTCCCCTTGAAATAAATAAATTGATATTAAAAGGAATTTTGGGCAGAAGTGCCAAAATGGTCACCTGCCTCCTCTGCACTGTGCCAGCCGGTTCCTGACTGCTCAGATCATGTTCCTGGGAATGTTGCTCTGATGGCTCTGCAGGTGTCTACAGTTTCTCCTCTGAATTTACTTTCTATTGGTAGTTGAAAAATACCCTGAGGGTGATACTTTGAGGCCAGGAAAATCCTGTTCCTCCTTGAAGTTTTGCCCACTAGTTTTAATATATTTCATAGGATCTCATCTGCAACCTTTAGTGTTGTAGCTGTTGGTGATTCTGGCCTTTTCCCCTTCTGTGTTTATTAATTCAGTTGTTTATATAAGTGTGGATGAAGCCATGCAGTTAGATAAAGTTCTGTGGATTCAAATATAGCACTGTTACTGTATGATCACTGTAATCATGAAAGAATGTGAAACAATCAAAGTTGAGGGACACTACCCATGACATGAAAGTTAGAGGGAAAGACTATTAGGTCAAAGAGGCCAAGCACCAGTGACTCACACTTGTAATCTTGGCTACTTAAGAGGCTGAGATACAGAAAATTGCCCTTTGAAGCCAGCCTAGTCAGAAAGTCTACAAGATTGTATCTATAATTAGCTAGCAAAAAGCCAGGCTAGAGGTATGGCTCAAGTGATAGATTACCAGCTAAGCAAGCACAAATCCCTGAGTTCAAACTACCAAGAGATTGAAGAAGATGAAGGAGTGGTAACTAAAGACTGTGTTACCATGTGGAATTCTAGAACTCATGCAGACCAAGTTTCTAATATAGTTTACTAATGCTGCTGATAATTGTAACTTGTTATGGAGGGAAAGGAAGACTTGTACAGGATTAGGGAACACATACTATTTTTGTAGCTTTTCTTTGTCTAAACTTTTGTGGGGGGTTGTTGGTTTTAGTTTTTTGATTTTTTTTTTTTTCTTCCAGTCCTGGGGCTTTAACTCAGGGCTTGACTCGGGGCTTGAGCACTGTCCCTGGCTTCTCTTTGCTCAAGGCTAGCACTCTACCGCTTGAGCCACAGTACCACTTCTGCCTGTTTTCTATGTAGGTAGTGCTGAGGAATCGAACCCAGGGCTTCATGTATATGAGGCGAGCACTCTACCACTAGGCCATATTCCCAGCCCAGAGGGTTTTCTTTCTTTGGCTCTATGTGTTGATACTAATAAACTTCTGCTCCTATTTTGCTTAGTTTACATGTCAGTGTCTAATTATCAATTGGCCGATTCTCTTTCATTGTTCTTTTGTTTTGTGCTGGTCCTGGGGCTTGCATTTCGAACTTGGGCACTGCTCTTGAGCTACTACTTGAGCCATACTTTCACTTCTGGCCTGTTTGGGTGGTTAATTGGGGATAAGTGGCTCACAGACTTCTGGGCTGGCTTCAAACGATTATCCTCGGATCTCGGTCTGCTGTGTAGATAGGGTTGCAGGTGAGCCACCATCACCCAGCTGGTGTTTAGCTTTGAGTGATGGTGGGTGTCTCCGCTGGGGTGGGAGAGACCATGAAGGGAGGAGGCTTTGAGGCTCACTCACTGAAAGCACAGTGTGTGTTTATGAAATGGGCATGACTGCCACTAGGCTTGGGGATAACTTGAAATTTAAACTTTATTATTATGTTTGGAGATGGACTTTCCCTTTATAGTCCCAGGCTAAGCTGGAGCTCATGAACCTCCTGCCTCAGCACCTTGAGCTCTGGAATTACAAGTGTGCACTGCCACATCTGGTCATGGCTAGTTTTTTTGTGATTCATATGCAGTATCTTAGACCTTTCATTTTATTTCCAGTTAAGTTTCCAAAAATAATCTATACTAAAGATTAGATCCATTGGGGAGAAGAGGCCTGTCTTTAACTATTTTTCATTTATTTGAAGTGTTGTAAAATTTTCCCTTTATTCATTTCCCTCTACAAAGTATGCTATTGCATTCAAAAATTTTACTTATGGTGAAAAAAAAATTTTTTTTAATTTGCTACAAGTTGTTGGTTTCCTTTCACTGAAATTCCTCTTGAGTAGTTGCAGGCATACATGCTGCTGTTGGGAATCAGAGATTTCCTGTGTGCATTGCCAGCCCCTCCCTCCCCCTTTCAGGGGGGTGGTGTGCAGAACTGTGTGTGTTCATTGGCATTGATGGGTGTGATGCATGGCTCTTACTTAGAGCTCAGTTTTTCCCTGTCTGTACTCACGTGTGTGTGTGTGTGTGTGTGTGTGTGTGTGTACAACAGATGTGCTTAGAAGCTTCGGAGTGTGCTGTTCATTAGACCTGCAGCCTCAGGAGCACCCTGGAACACCCAGTGCCTCAGATCTCTTGTCTGGTGCATACAGTTTGATTGTAGAATCACTTGTGGGCCAGAACACTCTATGGTCTTTGTTGGGAGTGTTTTCAAATTTGATATAACCTTCCTTACATATTTTTTCCTTTTTTTTTTTTTGCATTTAGGAAGAAAAGGCTTCTCTTCTACATCGTACTCAGGAAGAAAGACGGAAAAGAGAGGTAACAATAGCTTTGTGATAATCTTGATAAATGACCATTTAAGTTTCAGCTGGGTCCTGGTGCTAGTGTCTCACACATATAATCCTAGCCATTCATGAGACTGAGATCTGAATTTCAGTTTGGTGTGCGTGTGCATGCGTGTGTGCATGCAGTTCTCAACTCTACCCCTCCTCTCAAAAAAAAAAAAAAAAGCCAGAAATGGAGGCATGCTCATATAGTAGAGTGCCAGCCAGGAGTCCCTGTTGAACACCTACTACTGGAGAAAAGGAAGTCTTGGCTTTGCTTTATGTATACCTTCACATATTGCATATGACAATGTTCTAGCTTCTGCAACATTTCTGGATTGACACCAAGTATATATGAGTGCAGCTAGAGTTTGCAACATTTGTAACATAATTGTGCACACATGGGTTTTGCAACATCTCCAGATGTGTTCAGAATTAATTCTGAAACCCTCTAAGAAAAGACAGACTTGAAGGGCCCAGTCCAGGCTGCAGAGGAGTATGAACTCTTGGTTGTCTATCTTGCTAATAGGGTTTCTAGAAGAGTTTAGTGTACAGTATTCACATTTCATCAAGCAAGGTGTTACAGGCTTGTCACCACAACTGTGGGTGAACAGAGCTGCTTATCTTAGGCTTGCTTTTCTAGATAAGAGTTAATGTTGTTTTTATTATTTTATTATTTGTGCCAGTCCTGGGACTTGAGTTCAGGGACTGGGCACTGTGCCTGAGCTTCCTTTTGCTCAAGGATAGCATTTGAGCCACGGTGCCACTTCCAGCTTTTTCTGTGTATGTGGTACTAAGGAATTGAACCCAGGGCTTTGTGCATGCTAGCAAGCACTCTACCACTAAGCCACACATTCCTGGCCCTGTTTTTGTTATTTTATCAACTCACTCTTGCATTTAGCAGCTGTTTAAGAGCTTTACATGTATTGGACAGACCAGAGTCCTGCTGTGTGGTGTTAGTGGACGGTAGCCCTGAGAGCTGTCAAGCATAGAGGCACTCTGCTGGGAGCTTGGGCGGCCTGCAGTAGACAGAAGAATGGAGAGTGAGCAGATGCCCTTTGAACAAGCATTGCTGACTGAAGGAACAGCAACAGGGCCAAAACTTGGCTGCCTCATCACTGGGGCCCCATATGCCTGAAGGTCTGCTGGGGTGGGGCATCCTCTCCTGGAGGACACCAGCCTCAGCCCGAAATGCTGCCAGTACTTCTAGCAGGCAAACCAAAATGGCAGAACTCATTACCTATTTCCAGTATGGTAAAGTGGCCCTCAGTTAAGAATCACTGCACACCAGGGCCACTGCTTTTGCATCTGTTTTTGGAACATTCTTTGCCATTCTCACTACCCTTCCAATAGTGCTCTGCTCTGTTCTCCCTCTTTGCAGCTCACACTGAAAACGTCTTTCCTTGGCCCTGTGCCCCATGTGTCTGTTAGACTCGCCCCTCCCTCCCTTTCTTCTTCCCTCCCTCCTTTTAAAAATCTTATTATTAAGTCTTTGTACAATTTCGTAAGTCAGTTACCAGTACAATGCTTCATGATCAGTGTCGTTCCTTTAATTGTTCCATTCCCCCCATCCCTATCTTGAAGTCATGTAGTTCAACTTTTACATAATGTACACTGAATATAATGACTGCATTTTTCGCTCACCACTCCAGGCACATATACAGAACAGGAAAATCTGTTGAGACAAGAAGTAGATTAGTGGTGGCTGGGAGGGTGGGGCAAGAAATGAGGGATAAGTGCTGGTTGGTGCAGGGTTTCCTTGGGGGATGAAGAAATCCTGAAGTTAAATAGTGATGCTGGTACATGACTTGGAGTACAATGAAAATACACTCAATGAGTGGTATACTTTAATGAATGAATTTTATAGCCAGGATTTTTTAAAACCTGACTAGCTGAAAATCATCTTCACTAATTCTGACCAATTACTACTTTCCTCCTTACTCCATTATCAGGAAGAAAGGCGAAGACTGAAAAATGCAATAATTATCCAGTCATTTATACGAGGCTACAGAGACAGAAAACAGCAAGTAAGCTTCTTTTCATTAGTTTCCACTAGTTATATGAGTGTGTATTTCACTGTTATATTTCCACACATTTGCAATAGATATGTCTGTGTAGTTATGTACGTGTCTTTTAGGTCTAGCTTTTACAGATGAGTGAAAACATACAATATTTTGTTTTGGAGGCTGTCTTGCTCAATATGGTATCCTCTAATGGCATCAATTTTCCAGCAGATGACATCATTTCATCTTTTCTTCTTCTTTTTTTTTTTTTTTGCCAGTCCTGGGCCTTGGACTCAGCTTTTTGCTCAAGGCTAGCACTCTACCACTTGAGCCACAGCGCCACTTCTGGCCGTTTTCTATATGTATGGTGCTGGGGACTCAAACCCAGGGCTTCATGTATATGAGGCAAGCACGCTTGCCACTAGGCCATAGTCCCAGCCCCTCATCTTTTCTTTATAGCTATGTAATAGTATGGTTTTCCTAACAAAATTTTTATTGTTATCATAAAGGTGATATACAGAGGAGATATGGTTAGTTACGTAAGTCAGGTAAATAGTATATTCCTTTTTTTGGACAATCATAGTTTGTTTTTAAAGAGAAAGAACTAGAAGGTCTGGCAGGAGCGTCTGCATGTGATAATGTCTGTCAGATATTACTTCTTACATAATCCTATAGAACTTAATATTTAAGATTCATAGAAGCTCAGATTTTGTTACCTGTCTTTTAATAATGCAGATTTTTGTCAAATCAAATAAAGATCAATGAATGTTCTCTTAACAAAAAAAAAGAACTAGAAGGTCAAGAGCCCATTTTAAATATAATAGTGTTCTTATAAATAGCATCTGTTTTGCTTCTATTTAGTTTTTCCTAGTAAGTAATTTTATTGGTTGTATTTACATTAAAGTTTACAGACAGATCAGCTTTTAGGTAATTTTAAAATAGTGATCATCTGAATAGCAATAAGGGTAAAAGGTACTATTTAGTGAGTGTTCGGATCTTGGACTTGATTTTTGTTTTGTTTTCTTTTTTCCCCCCTGAAAGGAGTGAGGTTTTACTGAGGTTTTTATGTGGATCTGTACACTGTGTGCCCCAGTTACACATTATGTGTCTCTTCCTTTGTTTGCAGTACTCCATTCAAAGAAGTGCGTTTGACCGCTGCACCGACTCCGCACAGGCTGGCGGCACCTTCTCCATTGCAAGTGCTCCAAACTTGACCCTCCTGGTCAGGCAGCTCCTGTTCTTTTATAATCAAAGTGAAGACTCAAAACGCTTGGTAAGTACTTCTTAGATTTTCACTTGCCTTTTGGATTTAGAAGAAGCTGGATAACACCCTCCCTTTGAGCTCCTGTGAATGTTTTCTTTCCCTCTGCTGGTTATAATAGGCCATCTCTGGGCTTCTTTATTATGGAAAATTCCACATTAATTTTCTTTTTCCCAGTCCAGGCCAAGTGCTGCAGGTGGCTCCTGCTGATAATCCTGTAGGAGGCTAAAGGCTGAAGGACTATAAAATCTAGTAGAGGGCTGGGAACATGGCCTAGTGGTAGAGTGCTTGCCTCGTATACATGAGGCCTTGGGTTCGATTCCTCAGCACCACATATATAGAAAATGGCCAGAGGTGGCGCTGTGGCTCAAGTGGCAGAGTGCTAGCCTTGAGCAAAAAGAAGCCAGGGATAGTGCTCAGGCCCTCAGTCCAAGGCCCAGGACTGGCAAAAATAAATACATACATACATACATAAAATAAAATGAAATCTAGTAGAGTCTTTGTTCAGGAGTTCCTTTAATTGTTCTTGAGCTTTATTTTTTTTTTTATCTTTTGGTACTGGGGATTGAACCTACGATATTGCACTAGCTAGGCAATTGCTTTACCCCTGAGCTACATCTCAGCCCTATTCTTTAGCTTTTTGTGGTGTATTGTAATTATACATCTTTATTTGTTAATAGGTAGTATAAAATTTAAGATGTACAGTGTGTCATACATATGGGAATTTATTTGTGTCATGCTGGTTTCAAGAAAATATATAAGTTGCTTCAGACATCTCAAGAAGATGGTGTGTATAGGCAAGTTACGAATGTGTATGGTGCTGCTTTTTTTTTTTTTGCCAGTCCTGGGGCTTGAACTCAGGACCTAGGCACTGTCCCTGAGCTCCTTTTGTTCAAGGCTAGCACTCTAAATAACAGAAGAAAAGGATGCTAGGGGCATATGTGTAGTACAGGAGTGTAGAGAAAAAAGCAGAAAAAAGAAATGCATTTCATGAAACTTCAAAGAATAGTGGTGTATATTTATGCATTACTGCTTTTTTGCAAGTGAACTTCTTGTTTCAAGTTTAATGAAGCTTTATTTTAGTACCATATTTTAGTAGCTAGTGGTAATAAGATGGAAAATAAAAGTAGTACTAAAAAAATCTTGTTCTAGGAATAGCAGATTTATTCTAGCAGATTTTGATTAGGCTTGCATGTACATGGAACTCTATAGTATTCTGTAAACTAGCAATGGATTCAAAGTTGTATTTTTTTTGTTTTGCTGTTCCAGATATGGCTGTATCAGAACTTGATTAAACATAGCTCTCTGTTTGTCAAGCAGTTGGATGGATCAGAAAGACTGACATGCTTATTTCAAATAAAGAGGTTGATGAGCCTCTGCTGCAGGTGAGTTGAGCAGCTTAACGTGCTGGTCATCTCTAGTGCCAACAAAATTCACGTTGGGGAGATGAAAAAGGAGATACAAGATTTGGGAGGAGCTCAACTGTGTGTGTGAGAGAGAAAGAGAGAAAGTCAGAGAGTTGTGAGGCTTGAACTCAGCCTGGGCACTCTTCCTGGGCTTTTTCACTCAAGGTTAGCGCTCTGCCACTTGAGCCACAGATCCACTTCTTGCTTTATTGGTGATTAATTGGAGATAAGACTGTCTGGCAGAGTTTTCCTACCCAAGTTGGCTTCAAATAGTAATCTTCAAACCTCAGTCTCCTGAGTGGCTAGGATTGCAGCGGTGAGCCACCGGCACCCAGCTCACCCAGTACATTTGATGTCTACATTCTCTCCATCTGGAAGTGCCTTCCCCACACCTCCAGTTCAAGTTCCAGTGGACCCAGTCCGTCCAGTGTGCTGGAAGTGACTGCAGAGGAGTGAGGGCAGAATCAGGCCCGTTAGGGACAAGGTCAGGCAGAACCAGATAGGAAGTGAGACTGTGGCTAGGAGCTGGTCAGTGAATGGGAGCTCAGAGAGGCAAGAACCTGTGTGCATGTGAATTCCCAGTCTGAACATTGGAACAATGTCATCTGAGAGGGTAGAAGGACATAAAACTGGAAGAACTGAGTGAGTTAGGGAGGAGACATTGGAAGATGGGTCCCCGGGGCTTTCTCTTCACCAGTGTAGAAATCTACAGAAAGGAGGGCAGGACAGGCCCTGGCCGAGCCGAGAGCTCAGGGGGGAGCAGAGGTGTGCTCAGCACAGATGCTCTGAGCGGAGTCCTGACTGGCTTAGGGTTAGAAATGTTGGTGAAAAGTTTATCCTATTGCTCCAGTGAAGCACTAACCTCTTCAGACTAAAGTTTGCCTCTGTGGCATGTGTATTCTCTTCTGGACAGAGCCTGTGGTTTGTGTGGTAGTGCTGGGTGGGAGCTCCAGGCTCACTTGAGCTTTCTGCACAGGACTCCTGTTCTGTAGAATTGAGAAGAGCCTGGCGTGAGTTGGGCCTTGCTTAGGCTCCCCTGAGCAGCCCCACTGGCTTCTCGGGGTAGGGGTGAGGCCGCTGGGCACCCTGTTTGGTGTCAGGGCCCTGCAAGGAGGTAGACATGGAGAGGTGAGAGCAGGTGCAGAGTAGGGAAGAACAGCTGAAGACAGTGGGGTGAGAAACGTTCACTGCAGGCTTGAGGCCGGAGCCTTGGTGGGGCAGGAAGACTGCTAGGTGAGAAAGAAGAGCCGGAGGAGGAGGCTTCAGAAGCAGGAAAGGACTGGTTCAATCCCTATGAAGTGGTAACATGCTGGGTGCCCGTGGCTCACACCTGTAATCCTAGCCACTCAGCAGGCTGAGATCTGAAGATCATGGTTCAAAGCCAGCCCAGACAGGAAAGCCTTGAGACTCTTATTGCCAATAAACTACTCAGAGGGGCTGGGCATATGGCCTAGTGGCAAAGAGTACCTGCCTCATATACATGAGGCCCTGGGTTCGATTCCCCAGCACCACATATATAGAAAACAGCCAGAAGTGGCGCTGTGGCTCAAGTGGCAGAGTGCTAGCCTTGAGCAAAAAGAAGCCAGGGACAGTGCTCAGGCCCTGAGTCCAAGGCCCAGGACTGGCAAAAATAAATAAATAAATAAATAAACTACTCAGAAAAAGCCTGAAATGGTACTGTATCTCAAGTGGTGGAGGATTAGCCTTGAGCAAAAGAAGCCCAGTGACAGCATTCAGGCCCTGAATTCAAGCCCCAGAACTAACAAAACAAAATTGAGCAACATATCTGGGCACATAGTTTTGAAAAGGACACTTGGATGACTCTTGCATACTTGAAAACAATTGTAATTTGTAACCAAGGAAATAGAAATGTAGACTATACCTGCAGGCCCACTAGAAAGCTGTTTTTAAAACTTCATTATGTTTCTTAGGAATTTGATGGTTTCCTATATGGTTGTCCCCACCCGGGAATGTACCCCTGTGAGTGTCCCTGCACGCCTCTCCCTTCCACACAGAAGACACTGATCTGCAAGGGCGGTGTGGTGTGGAGAAGCTTCTTCCCCTTGGAAGGGCAGGAGCCCTGCTTGTAGCCCTAGGGAAAGGGTGGGACATGAGTCTGGAAGCACTTGCCCCTTGGGGTGGTAGGCAGGTTCTTTCAGCCACAGAGTGTGGCCTGCTGGATGAGTTTAGAGCAATTCAGTCTGTGTAGTTGCAATTAAGAGAAGATAGTCACCTGTGGCTCACTCCTGTAATCCTAGCTGTTCCAGAAGTAGACATCTAAGGATTGAAGTTTGAAGCCATCTGGGGCAGGAAAGTCTCTAAGACTCTTGTCTCCAATTTATCAGCAAAAATGTGCAGTGGAGCTGTTCTCAAGTGATAGAGCACTGGCCTTCAGCAAAAAAAGGCTCAGGGACAGCCCTAGACCCTGAGTTCTAGCTCCATTACCTGCACAAAAAAAGAAAAGGTATTATATGACCCTCAGTACCACAAATATTTAATAAATGAATGGAATGAAGAAGCAAGAAAAGACATTGAACCTATCTTAAAATAAGACTAATCCAGTGACAGCAAAGCCTCTGCTACTGGTGCCCCTCTTGGAGGGAGTGAGGCTCTGCTCTAGGTGGAAGGCTTTGTCCCATCTGTTTTCTTTCAGGGTGTGCACTTTGATTTCTTCATCACTAGTGTCAGTGCACTGCTGACGTGGTAAACACTCTTAAGTCTGAATGACATATGTGATCTCTTGGCCTTTGAGTTGTACCTGCTGTCTGATAAACTGGGCACTAGATCTGACTAGCTGACGTGCTTAGCTCCGTGACTAGGAGGAATTGAGGAAATCTGGTACTTTGGATATGTAGTAAGTGAATGGACTTTTTGATTTTACAGGCTGCTGCAAAACTGTAATGATGACAGTTTGAATGTTGCACTTCCAATGCGAATGCTTGAGGTATTTTCATCTGAGAAGACTTACCTGCCTGTTTTACAAGATACTAGCTATGTGGTGTCCGTAATCGAACAGATTTTGCTCTACATGATTCACAGTGGTAAGTGGGGGCAGGGGGGGCATGGCAGCCTAGGTGGGCATCATCGTGGTGAGAGTGTAGGCCGAGTGCTTCTCAGGGCTTGAGCAGCTGCTCTGAACAGCACACTGTGGCCTTCACAGCAGAAGCAAATGCGCCCTGCGAGTCTTACTGCAGTCAGGTGCTCCATTGCTCTGTAATGTTTTAGCTCTCTGAACTTAAGGAGTTCCTAGCTTGTCAAGGAGGATCCTGGGCATGTGTGTTCACAGCTTACTCCAGGCCCTTGAACCGAGGTTTGCATTTGCCCGAGTGGGGGGGAGAGGCTGTTCTATAGGTGTCCCGCCTTGGTCACTTGAGGAATCTCTTATAGGCCCTTGAAAACCTTGATGATGTTTTTGGGTTGGTTTTTTTTGTTGTTGTTGTTGGTTTGTGTCTGATGTTGGTGCCAGTGCTGAAGCTTGAACTTAGAATTCAAGCTCTTATTTGGCTTCTGCTCAAGGCTGGCACTCTACCACTTGAACCATAGTTCCATTTCTGGTGAGTCTCAAGGACTTTCCTGAGCTGACTTCAAATTGCAATCCTCAAATCTCAGTCTCCTGAGTAGCTAGGATTATAGATGTGAGCCACCAGTGCCTGGCTTTACTGAGGTTTGTTTTATTTTTGAAGGTAGGATCTTACTTTGTAGCTCAGACTGGCCTTGAATTTGTAATCACCCTACCTCAGCCTCCTGAGGGCTGGAATTACAGGTGTGTGCCACCACTACTTCTGGCAAATAAGTTATTTATATTAAAAGAATACTTTATTTTCACATTAGTTAGTAGAAGTGATTGTAATAATTAGTTTATTTCAGCCATAGCCGCATTGGTGGCTCACACCTGTAATCCCAGCTACTCAGGAGGCTGAGATCTGAGGATCACAGTCCAAAACCAGCCCAGGCACAAAAGTCGGTGCGATCTTATCTCCAGTGAACCACTCAAGAAACCAGAAGTGGTGCAGGTACGCTGTGGTGCTCAAGTGGTAGAGCACTAGCCTTGAGCTAGAGAGTGTAGGGGCAGTGCCCAGGCCCAGAGTTCAAGCCCCACAGCTGACAAAAAATAATAATTCATTTATTTCAGTTTTCTAATTCAGTATTAAAAGTATTTAATTATTTTGCTGATACTAGGCTTTAAACTCAGGGCCTAATGCACTTGATTGGGTTTTTTCCTCATGGCTGTTGTCATAACAGCTTGAACCACACCTCTTGTTCAGCATTTTGCTGGTTAATTGGAGATGGAGTCTTGGACTTTTCTGCTGGGCTGGCTTTTCCAGACCTCAGCTGTCTGATTACCTAGGCACAAGCCTGGCCTGACACTGTTCTTATATAAATAAGAATAACCTACCTCTGAAATTCTTCCGAATGTTTGTAATACCATTTTGAGGGAAAACTATATTAAATTTTATTTTAGAACCTCTAATGAGCTGCTGGACACTGGCTCAAACCCATAATCCCAGGAGTTGAGTCTGAGATCAGGAGGATCATGGTTCAAGGCTAGCCTGTGCAAAAAGTTAGCAAGATTCCATCTCAGCAAAAACCTGGGTATGTTCTACATTCCTGTAGGCCCAGGCCCAGGCCAAAAAACATGATACCCTTTCTGAAAAAAAAAATAACTAAAAGAAAAAGGGAGCTGGGCACTGGTGGCTCACTCCTACAATCCTTAGCTACTCAGGAGGCTGAGATCTCAGAATCTTGGTTGAGGTCAGGGTAGAGGAGTATAGTGTGCCTGCCTAATAAGCATAAGCTCTGAGTTCAAACCCCAGGACTGCAGGAAGAGGGTTGCAGTGTTCCTTTTTTTTTTTTTTTTTTTTTTTTACCGGTCCTAGCGCTTGAACTCATGGCCTGGGCATTGTCCCTGAGCCTCTTTGTGCTCAAGATTAGCAGCACTCTGGGGGCTGGGAATTGTGAACTGTGGCTCAAGTGGTGGGATGCTAGCCTCGAGCAAAAGGAAGCAGGGACCGTGGTCAGACCCTGAGTCCAAGCCACAAGGCTGGCCAAAGAAAAAGCGCTCTATCACTTGAGCAACAGCACACTTCCAACTTTTTTCTGAGTAGTTTTTATTAGAGATAAAAGTCTCCCAAGATTTTCCTGCTGGGCTGGCTGTGAGCCTCCATCCACAGATCTCAGTAGCTAGGATTCCAGGCATGAGCCACGGGAGCCCTTTGGGCTCTTCCTGTAAGGGAGCGTGGCAGTGTTGTGTTTTGGCTGAGGGAGGCAGTACTGTGAGGAGGACCTCTGATTACTAGGCAGGTGCTCTGCTACTTGAGCCGTGCCTCCAGCCCTAGAATGCTGCTCTCCACTGAATTGTAAAAAGAATCGAAGCACACAGCATGAACTACCAATATGAACTATAGTGAGTAGAGATTTTTCAAGCATTTCCTATTTTCAGACAAATTTCAAAAAATATTTTTAAATTATCTTACTAATGTACTTGTTTCTAAAAGCAAACAGGAAAAGTAAATTTCTCATCAGATGATTAATCTTAATGTTGATATACACAAAACACCAATTCAAAAAAGGGGTCACTTCTAACCAGATGGTTAGATTTATTAAAATCCAAGCCAAAGAGTGTGACAATCCTTACGGTTTCAGTTACTTTAGGACTTAAACAAAAAATTACTCATGCTTTTATCAGTAACTTATGACATTCTAGAACCATCTGTAGAGCTCCTTGGCATGACTAATCTTTTTTTCTTTTTTTCTTTTTATCATGTTTAGGGCCTTGTGTTCTCCCTGAGTTTTTTCAGTCAAGGCTCCACCACTTGAGCCATAGCTCCACTTGTAGATTTTTGGTAGTAAATAGGTGATAACAAGAGTCTCATGGACTTTTTTGCTTGGGCTAACTTTGAACCATGGTCCTCAAATCTCAGTCTCCTGAGTAGTAGAATTACAGGTGTGAGCCGACAGTGCCCGACTACATTTTCTTTCTTTTTGCCTAAGAACAGGCTTGACCTTTTAGATTTGGGGGTTTTGAGGAATGGTCCTACTGTGAGCCCAGGCTGGCCTACATAAAAGTAATTCTGGTGTTGAGCCCTGAGTTTCCATTGTTTAGTAGTAGCTTGGGTGCAAGGCTTTGTAGGATTATTATGAAAATACTCCAAGCACATGGATTGTGCTGTCTAGAGAGCCTGGATATCATTCTTACTGCTTTTATCAAACTGAGGCAAATATTCCTAAAAGAAGATGTGATTTGGATCATGGCTTTGCTATATATCCAGAAATCCTATCAGAAGCTTAGGAACGTTCAAGAAAGGTCACAAAAGCCAATGTTTCTGCCCACATGTAAGTCACTTTTAAGTCAGTAATTTTCATAACATCCAGAATGTAGTTTCCTCCGAAAGGAATGGTGATGAGTGGGTGACAGGCCGCAGTCAGGCGCGGAGAGATTCCACGCCGGGTGCCGGGCGCCGTGCTGGCAGTGGCCATCGGGCAGGGTGAAGGCCGGCTTGAAGGATGTCCGTGTTTGTGGACCCAGGAGCTCCGGGCGATCTGGAGAAGCCCTTGGCACAGAATGAGCTTACGGCTCAGGAAGTTCAGGGCACCATGGGTGGGCCCAGCGTACTTGTTCATAGCAGGATGAAAGACTTGGTGACTGGCTCCTGGTATGAGGAATTACTGTTCATTTTCTCTCACTCTGTTAGTGAGGCTTGTGTACTCACGTACACACACACCAGTCCTGAGGCTTGAACTTGACCTGGCCACGTCCCTGAGCTTTTTTACTCAAACCACTTGGCTACAATTCACCCCTGGCTTTTGCCCATTAATTGGAAATAGAGTCTCACTGCCTTTCTTGCCCAGGCTGGCTTTGAACCACAGTTCTCAGAGCTCAGCCTCCTGAGTAGCTAGGATTATAGACATGAGGATCCAGCTGATAATAATCTTTTTAAAAGATTCTGTCTATCATTTTATGCTAAACTGGAGTAATTATTTCCTGTGTTTTCTTCCATACGAGTGAGGCAAGGCTAGCTGGAGTAGAGTCATAGTGCTAAGTAGTGGTATGGTAGATTATGTGCCATCAGATCCTTAGTTCTTATGTATAGTTTTCCTAAGAGAAGAGTCCACTCAAAGTTGGACCTATAGAAGATTGTAAAAGACTTAAAATTGATTGGGGAGGGGGAGCATGTTTAAAAGAATAATAAAAAGCTAGGAAAACTTAGAGGCATTTGTTTCTTTCTTTTAGGGTATTATAGGTCTCTCTACTTGTTGATTAACAGCAAGCTTCCATCAAGTATTGAATATTCTGATTTATCTCGAGTTCCTATAGCAAAAACTTTGCTGGAGAATCTCCTAAAGCCACTGCACTTTACATACAACTCCTGTCCAGAAGGCGCAAGGTGGGTGAGCAAAGAAACTGGCCAGCCATTAACCTTTTCATTTTATTAGGTGGTTTTTTTTTCATAGGAAAGGGAACTGAGACACTAACCTGAATTTGTAATTCTCATGCTGTACTTATTTTACTGTTTTCCAGATCCACCAGTGTGGTATATTTGTCTTAATTATAAAAAAAAAAAAGATAAACCTGAGATTTAATCATTAGGCTAAATTAAAACATTATATTTGGGAGTGGTGCTGTGGCTCAAGTGGTAGAGCACTAGCCTTGAGCTGAAGAGTCAGGCCCAGAGTTCAAGCCCCACGACCGACATAAACAACAACAGGGGCTAGGAATGTGGCTTAGTGGTAGAGGGATTGCCTATCATGCATGAAGCCCTGGGTTCAATTCCTTAGCACCAAATAAACAGAAAAAGCCAGAAGTGGTGCTGTGCCTCAAGTGGCAGAGTGCTAGCCTTAAGCAAAAGGAAGCCAGGGACAGTGCTCAGGTCCTGAACCCAAGCTCCAGGACGTGGGGGGGAGGAGAGAGAGAGAGAGGGAGGAAGAAGAAGAAAGACAACAATAGCAAAAACATTAAACTAATTTCTAGTTCTTGTAGTATATGTTAAATGACAAAACCATTAATTTAAGGATGTAGATTATCTGTTTATATCTTGCAAGGTGATTTGAATCTGGAATTTGATTAATAGTATGTTTTTTGTGTGTATATTTGTGGGGGTTTTGATTTTGCCAGTCATAGGGCTTAGGGCTTAGGCACTGTTCCTGAGCTTCTTTTTCCTCAAGGTTAGCACTCTACCACTTGAGCCACAGCACCACCTTAAGCTTTTTCTGAGTAGTTTTACTTGAAGAAAAGTCTCATGGGCTTTCTGCCCAGTTGTCTTTGTACTGTGGTCCTCAAATCTCAGCCTCCTGAGTAGCTAGGATTACAGGCATGAGCCACCAGCGTTCAGCTGAGTAATATGTTTTAATTCTTTTTCTTTTTTTTTATTGTCAAGGTGATGTACAGAGAGGTTACGGTTTCATACGTTAGGCATTGGATACATTTCTCGTACTGTTTGTTACCTCCTCATTCCCCCCACCCCCCTTACTTCTTTCTTAAAGCTTTCATTTTCCTGTCTAGGCAGCAAGTTTTCTTGGCCTTCACAGAGGAGTTTCTGACAGCACCTTTCACCGATCAGATTTTTCATTTCGTCATCCCGGCGTTAGCAGATGTGCAGACTGTGTTCCCCTATGAGCCCTTCCTGAATGCACTGTTACTGGAGAGTAGATATTCAAAAAGGAGCAGCGGAGCACCATGGCTTTTCTATTTTGTTTTAACAGCTGGCGAGAATTATTTGGGTATGAACCTCCCGATCCATTTTACCTGTCCTCCTACATAGGTCGTGTGAGCAGATGAGCCCAGAGAAAGCCTGAGGGGGTGGCAGGTGTCCTTGGGGAAGGGTGGGCTGCAGGTAGGCGTGAGACGGTTGTCTTTGCTCAAGGACACGAAGGCGGACTTAGCTGCATGCTTGAGGACAGAGTGAGCGAGCCAGCAGACTGACCTAGGGTCCTCCTCTGAGGCGCCTGGATGCATGCAGTGCGCTGCCTCCAGAGTCTCACCCTCCGTGACGTTGTTTTCCCATGTGCAAGCACGAGATCTAGGGGCAGCCAGGCCGTTTGCCTACTCGGCACTGCCACCTCCACGCCTGAGGCTGTTTTCCCCACACGCAGCAGTTCGGCGGTGGCTGCACGTCTGTGCTCTGCTCTGAGGCTCAGCTATGAGGTTGGCTTCAGGGAAGGACCAGATCTTCCACGAGGAGGGCCCGCTCTATGAGACTTAGGTGCCGGTTGCATAAAGTAGATTGTCACCTGTGCTTTTCTGACCAAGATCCAAAAGTTGGAGTTCCCACAGCCTCCCCATCGGGCCCTATGATTCACCAAGGTGATTCACAGACACTTAGGCTTACCAGTTTCTTCAGAGGCTGTGGCTCCTTCAGCCAGGCATGAGATGCGCAGGGACTCAGGAGGTCTTGGGGCTCACATGCCCCTCTGGTACCTCCCAGCCACTCAGAGCCTTTGGGCCTTCTTTTCCTCCTCCTTGTGGAAGACTGCAGAGTGGGCTCAAAGTTACAGCTTGATATTTCTGGGTAGCAGCCTGTCACCTCTAGCAAGAACCCAGACGGGCATGTCAAGAAGAACCTGAGGTGTTCTATGGCTTAGAGGTGCTCTGGGCAAAGACCAAGTGCAGTGTGGAGCACACCCCAGTCACACCGGGACAGGCCTTGCGTTCTGCTCTCAAGTGTACGATAAGCACCATGAGACCTGCTTCCACCTGTAAGGTAGCGTCTCCCTAACCTGTGTCCACTGCTTGTCTCACAAAGGAGCGCTCTCTGAAGACGGCCTGTTGGTGTATCTGCATGTTCTCCAGACCTTCCTCTCCCAGCTCCCCGCCTCACCTACCGGTGGCAGCCACCAGGACTCTGCCAGCGACTCTGAGGATGAAAACGAGGAGGCTGACCAGCGCACCAGCCCTGTAAGCAGAGATGTAGAAAGTGCTTTGAGCGATGTAGTCCTCACATGGCCAGGCCCTGAGCCCCTGCTGCACACCCTCTTCCTCCTCCCTGGGATGGACTGTATTCCTCTAGACTTTTCTTGCCAGTGTGATAGTGAATGTGGAGATGCCTCGTTTTGTTTTTTATGTAAAATTGGGTCATACTGCACATTAAATTTTTTTATATAGTATTTTCTAAAAGTGACATTATTAGCCCAAAAGAGTAAGTGCCTTCTTAATTTAGCCTGTGGACACTGAGTAATTAGTTGAAATGAGTAATTACTACTTTTCTCTCTCTTTCTTTGGTGCTGTAGTTTACATTCAACATCTCATGCTAAGCAAGTACTCTACCACTTAGGCCAGACCCTAGTTCTTTTTTTTTCTGTCAGTATTTTTCAGATAGGCCTGGGGCCAGCCTTGGACCCCACTCCTCCCACCTGTGTCTGCTGCATAGCTGGGTTACAGGTGTGCCCCACCACACTCAGCTTCTTTGTTGAGATGAGAGGGGTCTCTTTGTCCAAGCGGTCCTCGATCTCTAACCTCCTGGATAACAACTAGATTACAGACATACCCAGCAGTTCCTTCTACTTTTGTAGAAGCTGAAGGTTAAAATTTACTTTTAAGTACATTGTCATATTACCCTTGAGGACACTGTCCCTTTCCTTTTTTTCCTTTGCGGTGCTGGGTATTGAATCCCAAGCCTTGCACATGTTTGGCAGGTGCTTCACCACTGAATTAATACCTTCAGCCCATCCTTTCTTACTATTATGAGTTTACTGTGTACTCTCAAGGAATTTAACCCTTGAAATTATATACACACTAATTTATGTGCTTTGCCAAGGAAATACTGTCTGTCATTGACCTTTTTTCTCTTATTTGGAATGACTTGAGGCATGGCTAGCACAAGTTGTTAAATGTGAAGGGGTTGTTTGTGTGTGAGCATGTGTGCGCTGGTACTGGAGTTTGAACTCAGGATCTTGCACTGGCTTAGCTTTTTTGTTCAAGGCTGTCGTCCTACTTCTTGAGCTATAGCTCCACTTCTGACCTTTTCGTGGTTAACTAGAGATAAGAGTCTCTTGGATTTGTCTGCCTGGGCTATCTTCAGACCAGAATCCTCAGATCGCAGCCTCCTGAGTAGCTAGAATTACGGGTGTGATTAATAGTAATTTCCATTGAGGTGAAGGGGTGGGTTGGTATAGTGCACACAGCTTTCCTTCATGGAGTGCCTAGCTACCTGGGATGGTTCAGGTTCCCTTAGTGGGTGTGTTAGGACAGACCTTGGTAGATATGCTAGAATGTAGATAATTCTTGTTTTCTTTTTTGTCGGTCATGGGGCTTGAACTCTGGGCCTGAGTGCTGTCCCTGAGCTCTTCAGCTCAAGGCTAGCACTGTACCACTTGAGCCAGAGTGTCCTCTCCAATGTTCTGGTGGTTCATTGGAGATAAGAGTCTCATGAACTTTCCTGCCTGGGCTGGCTTTGAACTGTGGTCCTTAGAGCTCAGCCTCCTGAGTATGAGTAGGATTACGGCATGAGCCACCGACACCAGGCTAGATAATCCTTATGTAAGCCCTGTAATATCTATCTGTGATTGTTGAGTATAGGCAAATTGTAATAGAGCACTATTTGCTCAGACTAGTTTTTTGGTGTGTTTTTAGGAGGACGGCAGGGTCTCGACCCCATACATAACTGAGGAGTGTCTGAAGAAGCTGGACACAAAGCAGCAGACCAACACCCTGTTGAACCTAGTGTGGAGGGACTCTGCCAGTGAGGAAGTCTTCACCAGGATGGCCTCCGTCTGCCACACGCTGATGGTGCAGCACCGCATGGTGGTGCCCAAAGTCAGGCAGGTCTCCCTCTGGGCGTGCCCAGCACTGTCCCCTCCTCCACCCCCGCACACTGCGGTGCATGCTGGGATCCTGACGAAACAGCAAACTGCGCTTTTTATATCTTTGAGAAATGTGCTTTTCTGGACCATGAATGCTGTTGGAGTCTTTTTCTGGCCTCATGTGTAACATGTTAGCAAATCAAGTTTGTTTCTTTTTCTGTAGTATCTTGCATATGAGCATTTAAGACACTACATCCTTTAAAAATATTAGCATATATTGGATATACAGGAATGGGGGGGACTTCATGGTGACATTTCCACAAGTGTTTACAAAGTGTTCTTCAAGGTTTTATAGTTTTCAATATAGAGGTTTTTCACTTCCTTGGTTAAATTCATATCTAGGTACTTCTTTGTTTTTGAGACAATGGTGAATGAATTGTTTTCCTGACTTCTTTCTCAGCCTGTTCATTATTGGTGTATGGAAAAGCTAATGATATTGAGGGTTGATTTTATATCCTGCTGTGTTTTTTGCTATTGATTGATTGTTGGTCATGGGGCTTGAACTCTGGAGCTGAGCGTTGCCCCTGAGCTTGTTTGCTCAAGGCTAGCACTCTTTCTCTTTGAGCCACAGTGCCACTTCCAGTTTTCTGGTGGTTAATCGGAGATAAGAATCTCACAGACTTCCTGCCTGGGCTGGCTTTGAACAGCAGTCCTCAGATCTCAGCCCCCCGAGTAGCCAGGATTACAGGCATGAACCACTGGCACCCAGCTTACATTTTTTTTATTATTAAGTATTTTTAATTATTATAAAGGTGATATACAGGGCGGTTACTGTTTCATAAGTCAGATTATGAGTACATTTCTTTTTGGACAGTGTCACCCCTTACTTTGCTCTCTCTCTGTCCTGCTGCATTTTATCACTTATTTCTTAAAGCATTTATCAGATGGACAAGTTTTTCCAATGTGCCTGTAGAGTCTATTCAGTATTTATAATCTGCAGATTAGGATAATTTGGCCTTTTCCTTCCCTGTTTGAATCTCTTTTATTTCTCCTGAGTGCTCTAGCTAGGAACTGTAGCATATTTAGTAAGAGTAGGGAGTTTCAGGTGCATTCCTTCTATTCTTAGTTTCTTGAGAGTTTTTCCACATAAAAGGATGCTGAATTTTGCCACAGGCTTTTACTCTTATCCATTGAAATGGTCCTACCATTTTTGTTGTGAGGAATTGTACTTCATATAATTTCTTCATAGCAGTTTTTGATCCAGCTATTTGTGCATAGAAAGAAACTCTTATTGGCAGATATTTGCTTTTGAAAACTAGTTTTCCAGTGTGACTAGTTTGTGAATAAATGGAGTGTATTGCAGTGGTCTCTTGAGCACATATTTACTAGGAAAACATTTAATCCAAAGCAAGCTATAAAGTAGAAATTCTTGTGGAACAAGGGCCTGGTGGTACACAGGCAGACCGCACCTGGGTGATGGGTCCTGTGGACCCGACATGGACGGGGAAGATGTACGGAGTGTGCCACCCGCTGGCGTTGCCTTGTAAACACAAGTGTCACCCGCTGCTCCAGTGTTCCTGGGTTGCCGTCGCGGTTGTGAGGGGGTGGCTGGTAGCCCTGGTGCACTGCCAGCTCTTTGTAGGTAGTTGTAGAACTGGACGTGAGGCCCCGGGGGCTTAGCAGCTGATCCCGGACGCACGCTTTCTGGTTGTGCGCCTCTGCCTGGGGCGGAGATTACTGAATGTAAATGGCACCAGTGCCCTGGGCTGAGGCCCACTGAGGAGTGGGTTCCAAAGGTGTTGAAAAGGTGAAGATCTCTTCTTATGAGTACAGCTCCCGTTTCCTCCACACAAGCTATTTGAGGGACTTTATGATTTAAATAAGGTGTAAAAATGGAGAGTGGTTTTCACAGCTTGTAGGACATTAAGTAGAGTTTTGTAGACCTAGTTCAGTTTTGATTTTTAAAAAGTATTAAAAGCTTATTAGCATATTTTCAGGCTGGTAAATTATGCTAACTGCCAAGATTCATCCCTGAAATTCTAGTTATTCCCTTTTTTATTTCCAGATTTTGAGCTCTACTGTTTTTAATTTCTGTTTAGCATTGACTGTCAGAAATTACCTAGTTTGGTATTTTAAAAAAGTGTTTGGTGTTTTAAAAGAAGGTGTGGTGTGAAAAGCGTCCATAGAAGAAACTCAGGGAAATGGTGAAGTGTGGGGACCCATCTTTCCACTGTGCCTTTTGTGTAATGTGTGGATTAAGGAAATGAATAAAGGTTTTAAAGTTGTCATTTGCTTTTTCAAGAGGATATTTATGTACCTTGCTTTTGTACTTGGAAGTGCGGGTTTGGACCTTATTTTTTTCTTAGGCACTGAATTTATTTAGTGCACTTGCCTGTCATGTGAGAGGGCCTCAGTTCTGTCCCCAGCCACACACCAAAATACTTTTTCTGTAGGAAAATATGGTCACCATTTTAGAATATGAACGATTATGAATTAGTTGTATTATAAGACAAGGATCTGGATCTAAGCAGGAGCGCATTGGGAAGGTTCTAAAGTCGTCTGTTGGGTTTCTTGTGCTATTGAGTGGAGCCCGGTTGCCGCTGTGTGGCGTTTAGATGAGCTGCCTCTCACGTTGCACGTTCTGGTGATTGCCTGCTTTGTGTGACAAACTTGGTGCAGTGTTTTGAGAGTCCATGCTGTATCAGTTTCCCAAGGGAGCATCTAGTCTTGAGTGCTCTGGACATTTGCACTTAACCAAAGTCTGCAGCCCTTCACCGCACCTTCCCGCCTGCTAAATTACAGCGCTCTGAGCCCCCCATCTCCCAGCCTCCTGTGTTACGGAGCTCTTGAGTTAGTGCTGTACCCAGTAGGGGTGAGAAGCAAACCATCTAGAGAAAGGAGACTATGTGTTCAGGTGTACTTGAGCCCTTGTCAGAAATGACAGTGGTTTCAGTAAACACTATCAGACCATGGGAGGGATGGCTTTGTTTTGCTTTAGCGTGGCACATGGTCTGCATGCACAAAACTAAATGGCTGCCCGCAGCAAAGTGGTGTTGCTTTGGCTGGGCTTGGGAGGGCTGCCTGTGCTCCCTGTCCTTGCTCTCTCCACCCCTTGCAACTTGCTCCTCTTGCACTGTGTGTGCATTATGTTTTTTACTCTTGAGCTTCTGTTCAATGTTGTCCCTCGTGGGTTTTTTTTCTCCATATTGGTGAATTTTTAGTTCTTTCAGCTGATTCTTGAGTAGACTCATTCATACAAATAGCTTCAGCTACATTCTGATACCTCCCAAGTTAGGGCTCCAGACTTGGGCCCAGCTGTTAGAGAAGTGTCCTGGGCCCATCCAGCATATCTTCCCATCTGTCCAGGAGTCTGCCCCGGCCCTTCCCTCAGTTCATGGGCCACACCAGCTGCACGCCACGAAGCATGTACTTCGTGTAGAAACCCCAGTGGGCTGTAAGGCTCATCCTTGGCTCTGGGTGTCTGGCTGTGTTTCTGAAGCTGTAGTCAGGGGAGTTTCAGGAGAGCCAGGCTGCCTAGTGTGGGAGCTGTGTCCATGTTGGGTTGTCATTGTCATCCCATCCCGTCGTATCCCACCCCCCCTGCCCCCCACCACACACACCGCTTTCCTGACTTCAGCATCCCCAGGGAGAACGGGGCCGAGTTTATGACCTGGGAGCTGATACTGTTGCTCTCCATTAATTAACTGAATAGTGTGGTTACAGCTGTATAAAGTGTAATAGGTCATTTTTAATCTAGCTCAATAAATAGAAAAAACAAAGTCACTTATTTATCTCTTGGAAATAAAGCCCCACACTAAATCACCTTCAGTAATTTAATTAAAAAGTTTAGTTTTTATTATTATTGCTTTACTATTGTTTATTGTGATTTAGCAAATAATTATTTCAAAGTTAGCTTCAAATGTGCGTTCTGAATTGTGTATTCATTAAAGTGATGTTTCAGAAATACATGTATATACATGTGGAAACATGTAAATTAGTTTAAAAAATCTTGTGAGAAAACATATAAGAACTTGGTATTTTTTTTCTTTTTGACTTGTTTTGACTTTGTTTTAGTTTTCTTCTAAAAGAAACATGCCTGTAGAAAACATGAATATTATATAGTGCATTTAAAAAAGAATTAGTTTCTTGCTGAGTGCTGATTGCTCACGCCTGTCATCCTAGCTGCTCAGGAGGAGGCTGAGATCTGAGGATCGCGGTTTAAAGCCAGCCTGGGCAGGAAAGTCACTGAGACCTTTATCTCCAATTAACCAACAGAATTAACTACTGGAAGTGGTGCTAAGGCTCATAGTGGTAGAACACTAGCCTTGAGCAAAAATTGCTCAGGGACAGTACCTAGGACCTGAGTTCAAGCCCCATAACTGATTCTCCCCCCCCCCCCCAAAAAAGGAGTTTTTTGGTTGTAGAAAAATAAAACAAATACTACCTGCTAGATTTTTTTACCTGGTCCTGGGATTTGAACTCAGGACTTGGGAGCTTCTTTGTGCTCAGGGCTAGTGCTCTATCATTTGAGCCACAGTGCCATTTCGGGTTTTTGAGTGGTTAATTGGAGATAAGAGTCTCATGGGGACTTTTCTGCCCCGGCTGGCTTCAGTCGTGATCCCTAGAGCCCATCCTCCTGTCCTGAGTAGGTAGGATTACAGGCGTGAGCCACTGGTGCCTGGCTAGAATTTTTTCGTGTAAAAAGTTTATGGATTTTTTCCCCCCAAGACTCAGATTGTGCATACAGGGCTAGGGTGTGCTAGGCACGCACCCTGCCTGCAGAGGTGCCCTTACCCGTATCCTCGCTTATTCCGTTTGCATGTGGATGCTGGGGATGGTTCTTAGCAAATAAGCATCTACAAAAGCAAGGACAAAGAATCCTTTTGTGTGAGGCAGAGCATCCCAGGGTCCCCGGCTGGCCTTAAGCTCATAATCCTCCTGCCTCAACACTTGTTATATACACATATGTGTACATATAATTCTTATTAGGTGCGCATTTTAATATCGAGTATAAGGTGTGTATTTTCTAGTACAGCATCAGTTTTCAACAGTATGTATTTTTTAAGCTTTCTTAAGGATTTATTTTAGTTTAACAGTGAAAGCAGGGAAAAGTAGAGGAGCCCCTTCCCAGCCGCTGCCAGGAAGGGTGAGTGTTAGAGGGCAGGCCTGTGGGAGGTGGACATACTGGCGTGCCTATTCCTCTCCTTGGTGCCATTCCAAGTTCCCAGTCTAATTCTGACAAGGACCCATTTTCCTGTGGAATTCATGTGGTATCAACCCCACTTTGTCATGTTGTGTGCTTGTGACAGACATTGTCATAAATCGGTGACACTTTGGAGGTGCGAAATATTTCAATTGAGCCAAGGGTACTAGTGTTGAACTCAGAGACTTGTATTTGACCGGAGTCACAGCACTCACTTCTTTCTGCTTTTTCCAGTTGGGTCTCACTTTCATGCATGGGCATTCAGAATGGACTGCAGTTTGCTTATACTTCTTGCCATAGGTGGCATGACTGGTGTGTGCCACAATGCCCAGCTTTTCTATTAGTTGAAATGGGGTCCCAAACTTTTTGGCTGGGTTTACCTTGCACATTGACTTTTGTTTTCTCAGCCTTCGAAGTTCCTGGATTACTGTGATAAGCTACTATAGAAAAGTAGAAAAAGCTTCTTTTTCTCATACAGGCAGATTGTTTCTAGCCTGTCTCACATTTGATTGGATCAAATGATCTCATAGTCTTGCCATCCTAAGATTTTGTGACTATTTAAGTGACTGCTCAGTATGTCACATTACAGTCAGAGTTAGCTTGCATTAGTTATACAGAGAAGAAAGGAAATTTTTGTGTGTGCGCGTGCGTGCCAGTACTAAAGCTTGAACTCAGGACCTTAGCTCTATCCCTAGGCTTTTTCACTCAAGGCTGGCCCTCTACCACTTGAGCCACAGATCGACTTCCTGTTTTTTGGTGGTTAGTTGGAAATAAGAGTCTCAAGAACTTTTCTACCTGGGCTGGCTTTGAACCTCAATCATCAGGATCTCTGCCTCCTTAGTAGCTAGGATTACAGGTGTGTGAGTCACTGACACCCAGCTGAAGAATTAACTTGTTTCTTGGTCAGTCATGGAGCTTGAACTCAGGCCCTGGGCATTGACCCTGAGCTTTTTCTCTCAAGGCTAGCCCTCCACCACTGTGAGCCACAGTGCCACTTCTAGTTTTCTGGGAACATAGGTGTGTATACCAGGTGGGACGTGTGTGTGTGTGTGTGTGTGTGTGTGTGTTTGAGTTAGGGTCTTGCTAACATTTTGGCCTCGGCTAACCTCAAACCACAACCCTCAAGTCACAACCCTCCTGTCTCTGTTCCCTGAATAGCTGGGAGTATGGGCATGAGCCATGACCTCTTAGGTTTTCAGTTTTTTAAATCAGCTGAATATTTTTTGGACTTTTGACATTTTTGTGTTTAAGCAAACAGACTTAAATGAGTCTCAGGGATGTTAGATATTAGTATTGGTGATATGAGTAGTGTTATTTTTGAGTAGTATTTTAATATATGATGCCGGGGGAGAACAATCTTAGCTGGTTGAGAAAGGGCCAGCACACCCTGGCCAGCACACCCTGTCTGGAGAGGTCTCAGGGCTTTAACAGTGCACCAGAGCCACTGGTTGCCTAGAGCATCTATTGGAGGTCTGTATTACATTTGTTTGTTTTTGTTTGTTGTTATTTTTGCCAGTCCTGGGGCTTGAACTCAGGGCCTGAGCACTGTCCCTGGCTTCTTTTTGCTCAAGGCTAGCACTCTACCTCTTTTTTTTTGGCCAGTCCTGGGCCTTGGACTCCGGGCCTGAGCACTGTCCCTGGCTTCTTCCCCCTCAAGGCTAGCACTCCGCCACTTGAGCCACAGTGCTGCTTCTGGCCGTTTTCTGTATATGTGGTGCTGGGGAATCGAACCTAGGGCCTCGTGTATCCGAGGCAGGCACTCTTGCCACTAGGCTATATCCCCAGCCCAGCACTCTACCTCTTGAGCCACAGCACCACTTCTGTTTTTTTCTATATAGGTGGTGCTGAGGAATCGGACCCAGGCTTCATGTATGCGAGGCAGGCACTCTACCACTAGGCTACATTCCCAGCCCCCCTGGCTTCCCATCCCTTACATGTGCTCTTGTAATACAAGTGGCATTGTTTAGGATTGTATGTTGTCTTCACTGTATACATTGTTTTGTTTGTTTTTAAGAAATGTGCTAAATGGCTATTGGCTTACTTCCTTGTATGTCTCCTGTTTCTTTTCAGGCTCCTCTACAGCTTAGCCTTTAATGCCAGATTTCTGAGGCACCTTTGGTTTCTCATCTCTTCCATGACAACACAGATGATCACAGGGTATGTGCAGACTTACTACATAGGCTTATTGTGTTGTATTAGAATTGTTTCTCTGTTGACCAGAAAACTTCGTGCCTAATCTTGGGGGGCGGAGGCTTGAACTCTGGAACTGGGTGCTGTCCCTGAGCTCCAGCTCCAGGCTAGTGCTCTACCACTTGAGCTAAAGTGCTACTTCCGGTTTTCTGGTGGTTAAGTGAAGATAACAGTCTCATGGACTTTCCTGCATTGCCTGCCTTTGAACTGTGATCCTCAGAGCTCAGCCAATTGAGTAGCTGGGATTACAGGTATAAGCCACCAGCACTCTTAGTGCCTGATATTGAAGTTAACTTATGTGTTAGCATTAAGAGTATGAGCTTTATCTGAAAGTGAATTTGCTTTTTAAATCCTAGTCATTTGATTTTGGAGTTTGGGGGATAGGATCTGACTGCTGTGTAGCCAGGCTTGCCCTCAAAGTTGCTGCTCTGCTTCAACCTCCTGAGCGCTGGGGTTCTAGCTGCATTTCACTATGCCTGGGAAAGCTTAATGACGGAGGGGGCGGTCCGTTCATGGAGAGCATGGCTGCCATGGTTTTCATTTAATCTTAATGAAACCAGTGAGTGAAGGGAGCTTTGAACAAGTACCACTGAAGCTGGTTGAAATTCATAAAGGTTAGTTCATTTTTCTTGAATCAATACTGAATGGCAGAGCAGAACATAGAGACACTTAGACTGCCCTTAAATCTACAAAAGTAGACAATGTTTGGTCTGGAGTGTGTTTCGTCACACTGTGGGTTTTGTTGTACTTTACTGCATCCTGTTGATGCCTGCCTTGGTTTTATGATTGACACGTTTACTTAGGGTAAAGGCACTGGAGATCATTAGGACAGGAAATTATTGTTTACCCCAGCTTAGCAACAGAGATACTTCTGGGCCCCACCCCGCCATCCTTGCTTGTCTGTGCACAGTGTTTGTCTGCTCATAAGGAAGTGGGGTCATGATGTGTGAAAGAAAAATTATGCTGTTAATTATACTGAATAGTATTTTATAAGGAGATAAAGTTAAAAGTTTGGAAAGCATTTCTTAAAAGACAATTGAAATTTTGAGTTCCATCTTGTTTAGTTGGTTAAACTCCTTGCAGAGACTTGAACAATATATTAATTCCTAATATGTGTTGCATTACATTATCGTTGGGAATAAGTTTAAAATGAAATGTTGGATTTTCTGGGAATAGGTCGTAATTTAATTTGCAACCTCTTTGGCCAGAAGTGTGCTCAGCTCTATTAAGGTGGGGCAGGAAGCGGTCTCTGCCCGCCCTTGTCGAGTCCTTGAGGGATGCTCGGGGCAGGGCTTGCCTGCAGTCCCCCTGATGGTCAGTGAGTCAGCCACCTTCCCCGAGCTGGAACGAGCCTTTCTTCTTTCAGTAGATGTTGGGGTTTTTATCTGCCACAGCTGCGAGACTGGACTGTTTGCAGGAGGACCCTTGAGTCCTTGCTGATGGCAGCAGAGCGGCTACACAGGCCAGTGCACCTTTCTGGCCATCTCTCCAGTTCCTTTTTCTGTCATTAGGGTTCAAACAGTTCCTTTTTGTTCACTTCATACTGTTAAGCAATACAAGTTAATGTTGGTTAATTGTCACAATTTTTTCAGGGAGCTAGATAGAATACAAGTTTTCTGCATACTGGCATATATATGTGTATTATGGATGATATGATGATACTGAGACAATGATGAGAAAAAAAGGATTTTAACTATGGCAGACTGGTATCCAGAGATACTTGGTTCAAGGGGAGTGCCACTGAGGAAAAAGAAAATGCTCAGGATGCAGAATTCAGTCCTGTACTATAAACGATTGATGTATTTTTTATTTTTTATGTGTCAGTACTAGTACGGGCTTGGACTTAGGGCTTTGTGTTTTCACTTGTAACTGGCAGTGTTGTTTTATTTTCACTGAAAATGTCTAGCGTCATTTCTTTTATGACTTCCCAAACCAAAACTGATCTTTAAAATAACCATCTGGTTTTGTTTCTTGTTTTCCTCAACTCAAGGTCCATGGTGCCATTGCTTCAGGTGATCTCAAGGGGTTCTCCCATGTCTTTTGAAGATTCTAGTCGAATCATCCCCCTCTTTTACCTCTTTAGCTCCTTGTTCAGTCACTCGCTGATTTCCATACATGACAACGAGTTCTTCGGTGATCCCATCGAAGGTGAGAACCTGGGGGAATCATTTGCTGCTGGTCGCAAATGGCCTGTGGGTTTTCATAGATGATAGAAAGGTTCTGTCTCTTTTCACCCAACAACGTGTGTTGGGGGGAAACAAACGAGCTTGTTTTGGGTTTTGTTTTTGCTTGTGTTTTTAGTTATTGGTCAGAGACAATCGTCCATGATGCCTTTTACTCTGGAGGAGCTCATCCTGCTGTCTCGCTGCCTGCGGGATGCCTGCCTAGGGATCATCAAGCTGGCCTATCCAGAAACAAAGCCCGAAGTGCGAGAGGAGTACATCGCAGCCTTTCAGAGCGTCGGGGTGAGCACGAGCTCCGAGATGCAGCAGTGCATCCAGATGGAGCAGAAGCGCTGGGTCCAGCTGTTCAAGGTGAGCAGTGGGCCTGTGCGAGGGGGGTTGCTGAGACTCACTGACTAATAGGCAAAGATGTGTGGGGTGGATTCACTTGTTTTTATAAATTGCTATTATAAAAGTGATATACAGAGAGGTTACAGTTACTTTAGACTTATTTTATATGAATAAAAAGTAAGGTGTGAGCCAGGCACCAGTGACTCATAGCTATAATCTTAGCTACTCAGAAGGCTAAGATCAGGAAGGTTCAGAGCCAGTCCAGACAAAAAAGTCTGCGAAATTCTTACCTCCAAGTAACCAACAAAAAGCCCAAAGTAAAGATGGGGCTTAAATGGCATCGGGTCAGCCTTGACTGGAAAAAAAAAAGCCAAGCCAAAGCCAGTACTAGTACTAGCACAAAAAGACTACCAAGAATGAAAATCAGAATGAGATTGCCAGACCCCGAGTTCAAGCCCCACAGTGCACAGGTTCGTTTGAGACATTTGTAAAACTTTCCAGGACAGCATCTTTGTTTTAAAATTGCTCGTTTTTTAAATAGAATTTTATTGTTACTATTAAGGTGGTGTACAGAGGGGTTTCAGTTTCATAAGTCAGTTAATGAGTACTTTTCTTTTTGGATAGTGTCACCCCTTCACTTTTCTCCAGTTTCCCTCTCCTGCCCTGCTCACAAATTACACGGTTCACTTTCCATGTCGTATGTGTGTATGCCGAGTACTATGCCTGCATTTGTTCACAATTACTTAGTTTTAAAACCTTGTTTTATTTATTTATTTTTCCATGCATCCTTTATAAATTGCTCTAAGTACTTTCTGTAAAGTATTAAAGGTGAAATGTAAATAACTTTTTAAATAGTGTGTGTGTGTGTGTGTGTGTGTGTGTGTGTACACGTGCACATGCACCTGTCCTAGAGCTTGAACTCAGCATGAGCACTGTCCTTGAGCACTTTTAGTAAAGACTAGTGCTCCGGTCTTGGAGCCACGGCCCCACTTTGTCTTTGGGTAGTTACTGTAATTGGAGATCAGAGTTTCACAGACTTTACGCTCAAGGTGGCTTTAAAGTGATCCTCAGCCTTCTGAGCAACTAGGATTACAAGCCTGAGCTACCAGCACCCAGCTAGCACATTGACTAAATGACTGGGGGGAGTGTCACTGTGACATTTCTACACATGCATTCCAATCAGCCTTATTCCTAGAAGTCTCTCTCCCTTCCTCTACCCCCTTCCTAAAACTACTTTAATAGATTTTATTGTCCTATTTCTATACATGCAAACATCTACCTCACCTCTGTTTTTAAAGCTTTTTAATGCTTTATTTTTCACTAAAAATTATATTACAGATTTTTTGAATCCTTTAAAAAGCAGATTAACAAAGGTAGGGTGGTATTTTTTAATACAGATTGCATACAAGTTATTCTTAAATTTATCTTTAACCATGCAGAGAAAGAAGTTAAGGGTAACCATGGCAGAAGTATTGGCAGGAAACTGCCACTGAGAATATAACCACGGTTGTTTAAAAAAGAGAGAGAAGGAAAAGGGTGCTTGACTTGCCATGAAATTTCTGCTGCAAACACATCTAGTCAGCTAAAATTGCTCATTAGCAGAGTGAGAGCAGAAGAAATGCATTTTCCAAATTGAATGCTAGATTTACAGTCCGCTTAGTACCAGTGACCTTGCGCACACTAATGTTCAGCGCGAGTCATCAGCTGTCCCTTCAGGTCTTTTATCACTGCTTTTGTCAAGCTATCTATTTAATTGAAAGAAGCTAATTGAATGAAAATGATCAACTAAGCTTGTATTAATATTGCTAATGGAACTTTCTTCTTGGCCATGTTTGGAAAAAGATGTCAAGCCAGACTTTAGGAAAGGCCCATTAATGCTTGCACTTAACCTGATGGGCTAATTAAGGAATGCTTATTCATCCTACAAGTCCACCAGAGTCTCTTTCCAGCCCATTCTGCCTGATTTTACAACACATTTCACTTAGGAGCATGAGCATTAGCAGCAGTGAAAGTAACTGATAATGTTTTGATTGTGTGAATACAGGACTAATGCACCATTGAATTCATAATTTGTGCAGATTAATGTAATACATGTTTGCACAATTTATTTTAATTACCTGTCTTTGTAATCCTAAGTAAACTTTAAAGTCACATGTCCAGTCCTTAGTATTTGCTTTCTTTCTTTAAGATTGACCATTTTGCAGTTTTTAAGTTAAAAATATGCTATCGAGCTCAGCGCTGATGCCTCATACCTAACTACTCAGGAGGCTGAGATCTGAGAAACATGGTTAGACGCCAGCTCAAGTAGGAAAGGCCATGAGACTCTCCAATAAACTACTCAGAGAAAGCTGGAGGTGGAGCTGTGACTCAAGTGGTAGCACTAGGATTAAGCAAAAGAAGCCCAGGGAAAGCACCCAGGCCCTCAGTTCAAGTCCCAGGACCAGCATTGATATATATATATATTTTTTTTTAAGCTATCACAAAAGAAAAGAAAAGAAAAGAAAAACCATCACACCTATTAAGACTTGATTAGGAGTGAGGGTGACAGTGGCTCACTCCTGTAATCCTAGCTATTCAGGAGGCTGAGATCTGAGGATTGAGTTCAAAGCCAGCTCTGGCAGGAAAGTGTGAGATTCTTCCCTCCAATCGGTCACCAGAAAACCAGAAAGTGGTGCTGTGGCTCAAAGTGTTAGGGCACTAGCCTTGAACAAAAATTCTCAGGGACAGCACCCAGGCCCTGAGTTCTAGCCCTATGACTAGAGGGAAAGAAAAAGAAAAACCCCCAAACCTTGATTATGGGTATTATGGGAGCATGTTTTCTTTTTGTCATTGATTAAATTCTGAGGTTTTTGCTAGCACTGCTTCTTCTTAAACACATGCTAACAGGCACTGTCCAGAGTACCTGATAATTAGGTTATCTTTAAGTCCCTATTGAGAGTTGCATAATTTCCTATAACAGGCTTATCTTTAGGACATTAAAAATATCTGCATTTAGGGCTGGGGATATAGCCTAGTGGCAAGAGTGCCTGCCTCGGATACACGAGGCCCTAGGTTCGATTCCCCAGCACCACATATACAGAAAACGGCCAGAAGTGGCGCTGTGGCTCAAGTGGCAGAGTGCTAGCCTTGAGGGGGAAGAAGCCAGGGACAGTGCTCAGGCCCTGAGTCCAAGGCCCAGGACTGGCCAAAAAAATATATATATATATATATCTGCATTTAGTAATACTCCATCAGGTATTTTCCATACTGGTCCTGCTTTGTTTTGCTTACACATTAAATGAAAATTCTGTGGAGGTAGGTAGAGTAAGGCACACCTATAGTTGAAGCTGAGACAAGACCAGCTTTAGCTATGTAGCATTCATTTCTGTTTCAGAAACTGAAAAGAAGGAGGAAGAAACCCTTTTGTAGTAAGCCTATGTCATGTGCACCACAGTGACTCGCTGCCACTACTAATCAGTGAAGGTTTCAGGATTGGATAATAAAACACACAGCTGGGCACCCATCTTTCCAAGCCAGCCAAGACAGGAAAGTCGATAAGAATCTTAACTCCAATTAGCCACCCAAATAGCTTTAAGTAGAGCTGTCGCTCATGGGGTTGAGCCCTAGGTCTGAGCAAAACAGTGCTCAGGTCTTGAGTTCAAGACCAGGACCAGGGGCTGGGGATATAGCCTAGTGGCAAGAGTGCCTGCCTCGGTATACCCGAGGCCCTAGGTTCGATTCCCCAGCACCACATATACAGAAAACGGCCAGAAGCGGCGCTGTGGCTCAAGTGGCAGAGTGCTAGCCTTGAGCTTGAAGAAGCCAGGGACAGTGCTTAAGCCCTGAGCCCAAGGCCCAGGACTGGCAAAAAAAAAAAAAAAAAAAAAAAAAAAAAACAAGACCAGGACCAGCACAAAGCACACCATACACACACATATACCATACCTTTTTGTTTTTGTTTTTTTTTTTTACAATCCTGGGGCTTGAACTCAGGGCCTGAGCACTGTCCCTGAGCTGCTTTTGCTCAAGGCTAGTACTCTACCACTTGAACCACCACTTCTGGCTTTTTCTGTTTATGTGCTACTGTGGAATTGAACCAATGCTTCATGCGTGCTAGGCAAGCACAAAGCTATATTCCTGGTCCCACCGAGCCTTTTTTATGGTCTTAGGGATTGAACCTTGGTTCTTTTGCATGCCAAGCAAAAGCTGTACCACTGAGCTATGCCTCCAGCTCTGACAATCCATTCTTTTTGTGTAAGATTGGCTTAGGGCCACTGGTGGCTCACGCTTGTAAGCCTAGCTATTCAGGAGGCCAAGAGCTGAGTGAGATTTGCAGTTCAAAGCTAGCCTGGACACGAAAGTGGGTGAGACGCTTATCTCCAATTAACCACCAGAAAACCAGAAGTGGCACTGTGGCTCAAGTGGTAGAGTGCTAGCCTTGAGGTGAAGAGCTCAGGGACAGCACCAGGCCCAGGACCAACCAAAAAAAGAAAGAAAAAGATTGGCTTAGGTTTGAAATCGCATTTGTATAAAGACCTTTTGAGCCTAGAATAGAATTTTTAAAAAGATTTCTGTGGTTGAACACATAACCCCACCCCAAACTATTTTATACAGCATGCTATTGTGCTGAATCCTAAAAATAATAAAAAAAAAAAAAACCAAGGCATAATTGATGGTGAGCTGTTAGCAGTATTTCCTTTAAGAAAAAACATGACCTTCATTTGGGAAATGCTACTGGCTTTCATCCAGAATAGCCACTTCCTAACAGTGTTTTCTGAAAGTGCTGCTTCCGTCCACATAGTGTATTGTTGCTTCTGTCCGTGGGTGGTGTAAATCCAGGCGGGCCCTGCTTGTGGAGGAGGACATAGTGAGTGGTAGAGCCAGCCATATCCTTCCTCTGGAAAGTACAAACTAAAATTTTACCAACAGTTTTGTGTATCACAGTCTCAAGTTTGAGTTGAAGTAATCAAGATAGAACCAAGCAAAAAAGGTGAAAGCATTTGCCTCCCATTGATGTTGACAGAGTTGCAGGTGATGGGACCTGATTCCTTTGGCACTGGCCATTGTCATTTTCAGTCGATGATGGCTCTGCTGAACTCGTTTGTGAGAGGCTCTGTTGGCTGGTCATAGAACATAGAATTTTAAGTGGATAGAGTCATCTTTCTTTGTCACTACAGGAATTGAGGTCAGTTCCTAAGCCCTTCATTGACATTGCTAAAACAGTTTATGCATTTATCAAGTTTATAAACTCCCCTTGAGATGTAATTTGTAGCTGTAATTGCTTTTGCTCTGTGAGGCAATAGGATCTCTTGCTTTAAGATGTCTTTGTATGCAGCCACAAAGCTCAAAGGCACATGTCAGGCGATAAAGAGGCTGGCTCTTGTGCCTTGCCTGTCCAGTTACCACTGTACTAAGAACTGTAGTATGCCCATTCCTGCTTTCTTTGTGGTTGATTTGTGTTCTCCTTTTGAGGGTGTGTGATCATGCCTATAGTACCAGCACTTGGGAGGTGCAGGATCCTTTGCAGCCTGCCTGAGTAGCAAGACCTAGTTTTGACTCACAGGGACGGGATGTTGTACAGTGTTGGACAGAGCAGCTGGATGCCTAGCATGTGCAAGCCCTGGGTTCTGTCCCTGACACCACTAAGGAATACATCATACTAAGAGAAGTGAGCCACACCCAAAGAAGCATTGTCTCTGTGTTTTCCCTCATGGGTAATAATTAGTATATGTCTAGGATGGGCCTTGCGGATGATCACAATAGCTCAATGACTTATGTACATAAGATCACCTAAGATGATGCTAAGCAAAATGAACTACAAGACAAGGGAAAAAGTGGTTTGTCATTGTTGTTGTTACTTTTAATGTACTATGTGAAATTATATCTTTTTCTTGCATTTTTCTTCCCTATGGTTTAGCCCCTGTGTCACTGTATTTGATTTTGGTACCCTAGGTATTGTATGTATGTTTATCTGAATTAGGAAAGGGAAGGGGAACATCAACTTGGTGAGACAAAGGACAAAGAGATACTTACAAGACAATGATGTTGTAAACTAACTTTAACTTCAGGGGTGGGGATTGGGGAGGAGAGAAGGTGGGAGAAAAATGAGGGAGGAGGTAACAAGTTTGACAAGAAATGTACTCACTACCTTTTGTATGTAACTGTAACCCCTCTGTACATCACGTTGACAATAAAATTAAAATTTAAAAAGTTTTAGCAGCAGCGGTAGTGCCTCACTGCAGTCCTGATAATCACTAATTGTCAGTATCACCAGAAGATGCAAAGCGGGGAGCTGAGTTCCACTCAGGCCGAGTGCACTCCACCCTTTTCTGGGTTGGGAGTTTTTGCTTGTTTGCTTGATTGCCTTTTGGTTGTTTCTTGTTTTAATAAATTTTTTGTTTTGGGCAGAATAATTCTTAAGATACTTTAAGCCAGGCAGCAGTGGCTCACACCTGTAATCCTAGCTACTTAGGAAGCTGAGATCTGAGGATCATGGTTTGAAGCCAACTTGGAGCAGGAAAGTTCATGAAACTCTTTTTTTTTTTTTTTGCCAGCCCTAGGGCTTGAACTCAGGGCCTGAGCACTGTCCCTGGCTTCTTTTTTGCTCAAGGCTAGCACTCTAACACTTGAGCCACAGTGCCACTTCCGACCCTTTCTGTTTATGTGGTGTCGAGGAATGAACCCAGGGCTTCATGCATGATAGGCAAGCACTCTACCACTAAGCCACATTCCCAGTGCCTCCCAATAGTTTTGTTTTGAAATGTCAAATACCATACTCTAGAATTCAACTAAGGTGCTTTGTAGGTTTTCTTCCATGTCATATGAAAGAAAATACCTAATTTTAATAATCAGAGAAAATTTGACTGGGTCCATTTTGTGAAGTGAAAACACCTTTAAACATACCGATTTTCTTCAAATTCACTTTCAGTATCAAAAACTCAGTGGTAAAGTACCTTCCTAGCAAGCTCAAGGCCCAAGTTCAAATCCTAGTACCACCAAGAAAATGTATCCACTCTACAAATATATGAAAAAGGAACATATGTGTAGATAAGCTTTAAAAATTATATAAACTGGCTGAGAATGGGGCTTAGTGGCTTGCTTAGCATGCATGCAGCCCTGGGTTCCATTTTTCAGTACCATACAAACAGAAAAAGCCAGAAGTGGGGCTGTCGCTCAAGTGGTAGAGCTCTAGCCTTGAGCACAGAGAGGCTCATGGACAGAGCCCAGGCCTTCAATCCCCAGGACTGGCCAGAAAAAAAAAAAAAATCTATAACTGAAGAACATGAACAGCTGAAGATAATTTTAAACTGATCAATGGATGACCACTTCTGAATTTACATGTTGACTTTACCTTCGGTAAATTTTATCAAAGCTGGGCACCAGTGGCTCACACCTGTAATCCTAGCTATTCAGGAGGTTGAGGTCCGAGGATCAAGGCCTGAAGCCATCCCTGGCAGAAAAGTCTGTGAAACTTTTATCTCCAGTTAGCCACCAAAAAAGTTGGAAATAGAGCTGTGGCCCAATGCTAGAACATCAGCCTTGAACAAAAAGCTTAGGGACAGCACCCAAATCCTGATTTAAGGTCCAGAATCCTCTTACCCCGAGTTAACATGGAAATGCCACTCAATTGGTAGAGTGCCTACCTACCAGTAACACAGAATCCTGAGTTCAGTATTACCCTCTCCCTCTTCCCCCTGACAAAAATAAAACAAAACAAACTATCAGTAGCATGGAATTGGGTAGGAGCACAGAACATCACAGTTAATTCTTCAAGGGGCTGCTTATTCTTTATAAGGCTCCACACAAAGCATACTTTTTAACTAGAGGAGGGTAAAGCCGTAGCATGGGGTGGGGAAGTTTTACTTTGTGGAATTGGGCAGCCTGGATCTTGTCTATGAGCATGGTCAGGTTCAGTGTCTGTAGTAAAGCTTTATCTCTGGTAGTTTCACACAGATGGTCAGGTAGGAAACCTAAGAATTTCTGGAAAACACAGTGTTAGCAGTTGTGGTGCTGTGAACAGGTCACATTTCAACACAGTGGCTAATTATCTATTTTGTTTACCCTGAAAATGGACATAAGCCATGACATTTCATATAGTAAAGTTCTTCCCTAAATAGAACATGTCTCTACTAGTCTCCCCGAGATCCACTCTTTACTTGGGAACCTTAAAGCTAACTCCCAGGAAATAAGTACATTAGGTTGATTACAGCATTTTGTTTAGACCGTGCCATCAGCCAGAGAGGACCAAGCATTGTGTATTCTCCCCACCTGTACAGGAACTCAGTCACGAAGAAAACATCAAGCAATAACCCGATCTAGGTCTGCCCTGACCATTACTGCAGCTTGTTTCTCTGAAAGCCGAAAGGATGGTAACATAGCAAGCATCAGGACTGGCTTTAAAGTATCAGAGCCTATATGCTAATTAGTTACAAAGCACCTGCCAGGTAAAACCTATTCGTCATTTCTGATCACTGAGAACTACTAGGTCCCACAGGTAGCTGAGTTCCATTCTGGAGTAGCTTTCGGCATAAGCAGATCCACAGCTAAGTGGAGAGGTAAACCAAAGGTCAAATGGAAGGGTGCAGTGGAGTGGACAGGATGGTTTGGAGGCCATACCCTGAGATGAGGGTCAGGCTTCATGGAGTCTGGCTGCAGAGGCTCATGGTGGGCTGTGAAATTGTTTTTAAGACAGGATACAGTGATTCTCAGAAAAAATAGGGGGAAAAAAGAGTGGCAGTTTATCCTTCAGCTGAGCTATGTCTAAGTTTAAGTATTTCAAAACCCCCATCTCCCCTACAGCTTATGAAGACCATTGTGTTTGTATACTGGAGTTCACGTTCCTCTCTCTGTTGGCAGATGAGCCTTGTGATTGCAGACTGAGTAGGGCTCATTTTATGTGTGTGCTTTTCCTGGGGCTTTCACTCATCGTGTCTTGGGCGCTGTCCCTGAGCTTCTTTTCTCAAGGCTAGCTCTCTACCACTTGAGCCATAGCTCAGCTTCTGGCTTTTTAGGTAGTTAATTTAAGATAAGAGTCTCAAGGACTTTTGTACCTGGGCTGGCTTTGAACCTTGATCCTCAGATCTCAGCCTCCTGAGTAGCTAGGCTGGCAGGTGTGCGTGGGGTGCCCAGCCGGGGAGGGCTCTTCTGTACCCTGGTTGGGAACTCCTGAGCCACATGGGTGGAGGAGCATCTGTCTCAAGCATGCGCCTCTGGCATCAGAGTCACGCACGGGCTTTTCTGCACGGTGGTATTTCCTGAGCTAGTTATCTGACCCAAGCTTGTTCTTCCTCTATAGGTTATCACCAACCTAGTGAAAATGCTCAAGTCCAGAGATACAAGGAGAAATTTTTGTCCTCCAAATCACTGGTTGTCAGAGCAAGAGGATATTAAAGCAGATAAGGTACTACTAAAACACCTTTGTAATGTTTTACATTTAAAATACTTTTCAGTTGTACATCCCTTGAAATTATTTGAATGATTATTTAATTTTGTACCTCCCTGTTTTAGAAAGAAGTAGTAAACATTCAGCCTATACCTGTCAAGAGCATTCAGAGAGCGGACTTTGAGCTTTTCCTTTTGTTGTGGGTGTGTGGTGGCTGTGGTCCACCTCAGTCTGAGGCCCCCACGGCGGGTTGCTGACCTCAAGCTAGTTCCCAGGACATGAGGGCTGGTGCCAGATAGAAACCACCCCTATTCCGTCCTTAGTCCAGAAAGTTCACTACAGGAGAACACCAGTGACATGTTTCATACCTGCAGTGCACCCTGCACAAATTTATGAGAATATTTTAAGGATAATGTTTGTTTTATTTCATAAAGCCATTATATTATTATGACCACTTGCTGTGCCTCAGACTATGTATCATTAAAGAAGACAGTTGTTAATTCAGTGTAAAAGTTCAGTCAGCATAGGAGAAGCAAGCAAGTGCAAACTAGATAGGGCCAGCTCATTTAAACAATACAAGGCCCAGGCTCTATTGCTGTAGAGAAAAGCAAAAGGTTATGTGGGGTTAGAATGAAGTGCTGACACCAGTTTGGTCCCCTCAGGTCACCCAGCTCTATGTTCCGGCTTCCAGACACGTTTGGAGGTTCCGGCGGATGGGCAGGATCGGCCCGCTGCAGTCCGCTCTGGAGGGTGAGGCCCGCGTCCTTCCCGGCAGCGTTTCTGTACACGCTGCAGCTTCCGTACCTTTTACCCTGCGTTTTTTTTTTTGTTTTGTTTTGTTTTCTGAACACATATAGTCTTGGAATACTGCCAGAATCCACCCCATAAAATAGTTTCATAATCTCCCCAAAATGACGTGCTGTCCTGCCCATGCTGTTGTAGTGCCACTCACTTGACTGGAAGACCAGAATGCATTTGGGTTGGGCCTGGGAAGCTGGGGTGGGGAGCTGAATTCTGGTGGCTATGGCTGACGTGAGTGTGGAAAGTGGGCCGGAACGGACTAATGGGTTTCCAATATTGCAGTGGGTCTGGAGTCCCCTCCACTGTCAGTATCTGAGGAACGACAGCTCGCCATCCTGACAGAACTGCCTTTTGTGGTTCCTTTTGAGGAACGAGTGAAGGTATGCCACCGTCTGCGTCTCACGGTAGCTTACCCACACGAGGTGTGGGGAAAGTTAATGCCTGCAGCCCTCGTTCACCAGGAGGGCAGACCGCAGGAGGAGCAGGGCTCTAGGCCAGCTCAGGCAAAAAGTTTGAGCAGCCCCATTCGGCCAATAAATAGAGAGCAGTGCACATTTGTCCTTGCGGCTGCACTAGAAGTGTAAATAGGCTTGCAGTCCAGGTCAGCCTTGGCATAAATATGAGGTCCTGTTAAAAAAAAAATGACCCCAAAAAGGGCTGAGGACATGGTTCCAGTGTGCCTGCCTCGCAAGCATAAGGCTCTGAGTTCAACCCCAATTTCACCCCCCACTCTCCCATAAAACACCAACCCACAGACCCTCTAACTCGAGTCCAATTTGTGTTTTTTTTTAATTAGGTTGTAATAGCTCACAATAGTTGATTAAACCCAACAAGGTGCCTCGTGGCACAAAATGAGTTTTCCCTTAGTTACAGCTGGCTGAAGTACCTGTTAGACTAATAGATTTCTGATAGTGGATTCTAAGTGAATTTGTTACTAAAAGTGTCAGTTTTTGTAGAGGCATGCTCCATTCATTCAAGTAGAAGTTGCAGATCATGAACACTGACACTGCTTTATAAAAAGAAGAAATGGGCAGCTACTGTACTGTCTTGCCTGGTCATATGACTCACATACCAGAATTGCATGTATCTGTTCCCAAGTGTCATTTAAAATGTTCTGTTTATAGTCTTTCAACTATATTTAATTTTTTTTCTAGAAATTAGTTCTTCTCTTGGTGCGGGTTTCAAGAAGTATTGGTTAGGCCTCCTCATTCCTGGGCATTTGCTTTGGAAACTGTTGGCATTACTTCTCCAAAACTACAAATACATACACAATATAGCAACTACTTCCTGAGCTCCCTATGCTTGATTTTCACAATCTAAGTATTTCCACTAGGACTTGTAATATGACTTTTACAAAGCTGTATTCTTTTTTACCTCCTGAATTTTTATGAAAGATTTGTAAATGAATATAGACCAAAGAATGCAATTGACTTTCAGAATCTGTTATAAAGCAGAAGAAAATAATAATGTTGATACCATGGCTATTTGTTACCATGACTATTACATTTTATTTAGCTAAGCCAGGCACTTGTAGCTCACACCTATCCTTCTAGCTACTCAGGATGCTGATATCTAAGGATTGTGGTTCAAAGCCAGCCTGGACAGGAAAGTCCATGAGATTCTTACTCCCATTAACCACCAAACAACAACAACACAGAAATGAAGCTGTGGTGTAAGCACTAGCCTTGAGCAATAGAAGCTCAGGGATAGTGCCCAGGCCCCCGAGTTCAAGCCCCATGACCCTTGTGCCCCCCCAAAAAAAATTATTTAGCGGTTTTTTTGTTTTGATTGCTTATGTCTTTAACAAGTCTGTCGTTTATAATAACTGTAAATTATCTTATTTGTCAGATCTTTCAAAGGTTGATTTATGCAGATAAGCAAGAAGTTCAAGGAGATGGTCCATTTCTAGATGGAATAAATGTCACAATAAGAAGGAACTATATCTATGAGGATGCTTATGACAAACTTTCTCCAGAAAATGGTATGTGTAATGCTCTCTGTATATGATAGGGGAGGCTGGGAAATTATTTTAGAAAACAATCTTCTATAATCTCTGTTCGTTTGTTTTTCAAGTACTAGGATCTAATGCAGGGATTTCCACATACATGCAAATGTTTTACCACTGATTGTATCCTCGGCCCTTTGGAATAATGTTTTTGTGGTGGTGGCACTGGTTTGGGTTTGGGATTTTATGTTGGTTTGTTTGTTTTGGTTTTTGGTTTTGGGTTTGTTTTTTGTTTTGTTTTTGGTGTGTGTGCACACCAGTGCCAGTCATGGGGCTTGAACTCAGCACCTCCATGCTCTTGCTTGGCTTTTCTTCACTCAAGGTTGGCTCTCTACAACTTGAGCCGTACCCTCTACTTGTGGCTTCTTGTTGGCTAAGAGGTAATAGTCTCACAGACTGTTCTACCCAAACGGGCTTCTAACTGCAATCCTCAGATCCCAACTTCCTAAGTAGCTAGGGTTACAGGCATGAGTCACCAGTGTCCTCTGGACATTTCTAATTGATCCTTAGAGACAAATTATGTCAAGATACCTACAAGGCTAGATTTGATGCAGGAAATACTGTTGTGTTGCCGTATATTGCTGTATCCAGAAGTGAGTTTCTAGAGGCCATTTCATGTCACTTGGTCCTTCCTCCATTAGTGTACAATTTGAACAAGAGGCACAAGAATAGATTGAGTCGGCATTTCCCACTTAGATACATTTATATTTAAAACTCTTACAACATTTATTGTTTATATCTGGCAGTTTTTGAAATAGTATATATGATATATCAAGTAACTTACCACTAACTTCAAATTAGATATTCAGAAGCCAGGTACCAGTGGCTCATGCCTGTAATACTGGCTACTCAGGAGGCTGAGATCTGAGGATCAAAGTTCAAAGCCAACTAGGTTAGGAAAGTTCATGAGAGTCTTATCTCCAGTAACCTACCAAAAATGGCAGAAGTGGAGCTGTGGCTCAAGTGGTAGAACACTAGCTTTAAGCAAAAGAAGCTCAGGGACAGCACCCATACCCGAGTATAAACTCCTGGACTGGCACTTAAAAAAAAAAAAAAAGATATTCAGAGCTGGAAGTGTGGCTTAAGTGATGAAATGCCTACCTAACAAACACAAGTCCCTGTATTCAAGTATATGCACTAAGATAAGATATTTAGATGATATAAATATAAATGTAAAAATACCAAAAATATGTTCTCTTTTCCTTTTTTGTGTCAGTACTGGGGTTCGAATTCAGGCCAACTCAGGTTTTTTTTTCTTTTTTGCCAGTCCTGGGGCTTGAACTCAGGGCCTGAGTGCTGTCCCTGGCTTCTTTTTGCTCAAGGCCAGTACTCTACCTCCTGAGTCACAGTGCAACTTCCACCTTTTTTTGTTTATGTGGTGCTGAGGAAGTGCTGTACAATTTAAACCACAGTTCCACTTTTGCCTTTTTTTTTTTTTTTTTTTGCCAGTCCTGGGGCTTGAACTCAGGGCCTGAGCACTGTCCCTGGCTTCTTTTTGCTCAAGGCTAGCACTCTGCCACTTGAGCCACAGCGCCACTTCTGGCCATTTTCTGTATATGTGGTGCTGAGGAATCGAACCCAGGGCTTCATGTATATGAGGCAAGCACTCTTGCCACTAGGCCATATCCCCAGCCCCATCTTCTGGCTTTTTGCTGGTTAATTGTAGATAAGAAACTCATGGACTTTATTATCCAGGCTGGCTTCATACCATGACCCTCAGATCTCAGCCTCCTGAGTAGCTAGGACTATAGCTGTGAGCCATTAATGGCTGGAGCCAAATACATTTTTGTTTTTGTTTGCTTAGCTGGTGGGATTTCTTTTTGGAATTTTAACTGAAACTTAGTTTAAACATATTTCATAATCATATGAACAGAAGTTGGTATGGGATTATTAGTGAACAGCATGTTCTTCATCTTGAGTATGATTCCAACTATGGAAAAGTGTGTTTAGAGACAGCACCCTCAACTGTGCGGTGGTAGGCACATTTGCAGTCGTTGGATCGTTGGAGTATTAGTTGTCCTCAGCTTTGTCCTGCACAAGGGTGTGATTCTTATCCAGGGGGCTGTTAAGGGATTTCAATAACACATAATCCCCAGCGTATATTCTAGCTGGGCATGACACAGTAGCTGTAGTCCCAAAGGTATAGGTGTTTGTCCGAGTCCCACAGAGATGTGGTCCCTGGTGCTGGTCCTGGGAGAAGATACCCTAGAGTTGGGTCACGGTGAATGTTCTCGTTCATTGGACCATTGGCAACCACTCTGCAGTTTTCCCGGTGATAATAACTGTTCTAGTATCATCCCATGTCCTTAGTTTCATCCTTCCTCCCCTACAGGCATTTCAGTCTCCTCTATCATAAAAGAGGTGACAGGGCTGAGAATGTGGCTCAGTGATAGAGTGCCTGCCTAACGTGTGACGCCCTGGGTTCGATTCCTCAGTACCACGTATACAGAAAAGGCTGGAAGTGGGGCTGTGCCTCAAGCGGTAGAGTGCTAGCCTTGACCAAAAGAAGCCCAAGAATGGTGCCCAGGCCCTGAGTTCAAGCCCCAAGAGTGGCAAAAAATAAAATAGGTGACATAGTTTAACTTTTCCCTAAATGTTCCCCCTGTGGCTCCCTTCTTGCAAGTGAGCCGAAGGAGACGTTTGGGCTGGGTGTTGTGGTGCTGGGCTCCTGTAATCCCGGTTCCTCTGGAAGCACGGGCGCAGGGGCTCACCCTCGAGGCCGGCCTAGATGAAGTTAGTGAAACCCTGTCTCAGAAGGGCTTGGGGACATGGCTCAATGCCTACCATGCACGATCTTCCTGGTCTTCCAGGTCTTGCAAAAAAGACTTTCCCTATGGACTCTGGAGAAGATGTTTTTATTGGTTGCTAGTAGATTTAAAATGGCACTCGTACATACGTTTCTATTTTTGGATTATGCTCGCTTATTTGTGTTTTATGTGAATTTAATGGCATTGTCCCTTTAATATCATTGCTTTGCTGAGTCATACATTAGGAAAATATTCCTAATGCCCTACCTCCCCTAATACTTCCTGAACTACCCTTGATCTCATTGCTTTCTTTCTTTCTTTCTTTCTTTTTTTTAACCGCTTAACGCCCTTCCCTTTTCCTTACCAGAACCAGATTTGAAAAAGCGGATCCGCGTGCACCTGCTCAATGCCCACGGCTTGGATGAAGCTGGCATCGATGGTGGGGGTATTTTTCGAGAGTTTTTAAATGAACTACTAAAATCCGGATTTAACCCCAACCAGGGGTTCTTTAAGACCACTAATGAAGGGCTCCTATATCCGAACCCAGCTGCCCAGATGCTTGTGGGAGATTCTTTTGCCAGACATTACTACTTCCTAGGCAGAATGCTCGGAAAGGTAATGCGATCTTTATATAAAAACACATCACAAAAGATGTCATTCATTGCTTCTGTATAGTTTTGATACAAATTTCATTGGTGAGTTTTATTCAGAATTGTTAATGTTTTAATATTTATGTACATAGTAATTACATTTCATCATTTTACATCTCATGCACATTAATTGAAATTTTCAAAATAGTTGGTGTAGTTTAGGAAACAGGAAGTATTGGTAAGATTCTCCTGGTAGGGCTGGGGATATGGCCTAGTGGCAAGAGTGCCTGCCTCATGTACATGAGGCCCTGGGTTCGATTCCCCAGCACCACATATACAGAAAATGGCCAGAAGTGGTGCTGTGGCTCAAGTGGCAGAGTGCTAGCCTTGAGCAAAAAGGAAGCCAGGGACAGTGCTCAGGCCCTGAGTCCAAGCCCCAGGACTGGCCAAAAAAAAAAAGATTCTCCTGGTAGAAGTCTTTTACTGGCTTTCTGCTTGCACAGATGTGCCTGATCTGTGAACTGTACCTCTCTACCTTCTCTCAGCTGCTTTGTCAATATTGTTGAACGTGCTTTGAGTGGCAGGCCACACTTCACTTTGCAAGTTTTGTGTATGCTCTATGTAATTTTGCAGACACTGACTGATGGTCTGGGGACGCCTTAGTAGCCATTGTGCTACACTTGCCACCTGCTGATACAGACTAGACAGTGCCTGTCACCCTACATCCATACAGACCAGACAACACCTGCTACCCAACCACCCATACAGACCAGGCAACACCTGCCACCCATACAGACTTGCCGCCCACCTATCTATGCAGACCAGGCAACACTGGCCACCCAGCCATCTATACAGACTAGACTAGCCTTCATGTAAACGTAAGGGTGACAGTTAGCTGTTTAACTTGGGGTGTAATGAGGATTCCAGTGCTCCTGTTGAGTCAAGTCTGGAACAAGGCAAGGGCACTTTGGCCCTGTACTTGAGTCACTGGAGTCTTGCTCTCCTGATAGTCAGGCGTACTCTAACAAGAGCTTTTCCCTGCAGCTTTACATATGTGGCTACACTTTATGCTGTTGCGTTTTAGGTAAAACAGTTGATGTTGCTGTTGTAAAGTGTCTTCAGAGAGGGAAGAACCCATCGTCTGAGCTGCCCCCATGGGGTGGAGCCAGCTGTCTGATATGGGATATATTCTGGGAATACACCCAAGAGTTCCCAGCACTGGGCTGTGATCCCAGTATTCACGGGAATGGGCACTTTAACCCCCAAGTCCTTGGTCAGAGTCAGAAGCCGGTTAAACGTCATCCAGGTCCAAAAGTGAGGGTGCCAGGCAGGAGGTTTATGAGTTTGAGGCCAGCCTGACCTACATAGTGAGACTCTTGTTTCAAAAAGAAAAAGAAAAAAAAATGATACAGTCACAGATAGTGGAAACTAGGTTTTGTAAGCGTTATGACCAAGATGGTCATTGTTAGTACTGCATTGTTAGATGAAGCTTCACTGAAGGGGCCCAAGTACAAAAGCTAAGATAGGGGCTGGGAATGTGGCTTAGTGGTAGAGTGCTTGCCTAGCGTGCATGGAGCCTCAGTACCCCATACACAGAAAAAGCCAGAAGTGATGCTGTGGCTCAAGTGCCCAAGTGCTAGCCTTGAGCAAAAGGAAGCCAGGGACAGTGCTCAGGCCCTGAGTTCAAGCCCCAAGACTGGCAGAAAAGGAAAAAAAGCAAGATGTGGCTTTTTGACTAAGGCATAGATGAGGGTGGACTGGGTGAGGAGGAGCAGGGCCTGTGGTAGACCTGTCCAGTGGCCTTGACGGGTTCTGGCTTGTTAGGAATGTCTTGCTTTCAGCTGTCCTGAGATCCAGCGCATACCACGCACCTCACCCAGTCAGCACGGGCCCCTCCATGGACTCCGTGTCCTGAGAGCTGTACTGCGCCCTCCCCCCACCCCCAGTCCACCCTTGAACATTTCATCAGCCCTCCCCAAGCACCAATATCGATCAACTCTTATCTCTGCAAATTGGCCTCTTCCAACCACTACATAATCATAGAATCATTCAATGCTTGGCCTTTCCTGACTAGATTCTCTTTTCCAAGTTGCTGCTCTTTTAGTACGCAATTTCCTTTTAATGCTACATAATATTACATTAGATGTCATACTGCATGTGTTTATCCATTCCTCCGTTGGTGGGAATTCATAATCACTGGAATTATGTGATGACTACTAGTTTGCTTTGGGGTACAAAAGAGAGCATGGCACAATGATAGAAAGAGCTCAGTGGTCTTCTTTTTTTTAAAGCTGGTCCTGGGGCTTGAACTCAGGGCCTAGGTGTTGTCCCAGAGCTTTTATGCTCAAGGCTAGGATTCTACTCTACTTGAACTCAACTTTTACCTTTTTTTTGGCCAGTTCTGGGGCTTGGACTCAGGGCCTGAGCACTGTCCCTGGCTTCTTTTTGCTCAAGGCTAGCACTCTGCCACTTGAGCCACAGCGCCACTTCTGGCCATTTTCTGTATATGTGGTGCTGGGGAATCGAACCCAGGGCTTCATGTATACGAGGCAAGCACTCTTGCCACTAGGCCATATCCCCAGCCCAACTTTTAGCTTTTTATGGTTAATCAGAGATAAGAGTCTCAGGGCTTTTCCTGCCTGGGCTGGCTTCAAACTGTGATCCTCAGATCTCAGACTCCTGAATAGGATTTCAGGCGTAAGCCACTGGCACCTGCCTATAGGTTTTTTTAAAATATGATTTTATTGTTATTAAGGTGTTGAACAGAGAGATAAGCATTTCATAACTCAGGTAATGAGTACATTTTTTTTTCCTATCCCTGCTGTTTATGCCAGTCTTGGGGCTTGAACTCAGGGCCTGAGCACTGTCCCTGGCTTCTTTTTGCTCAAGGCTAGCACTCTGCCACTTGAGCCACAGCCCCACTTCTGGCTTTTTCTGTTTATGTAGTACTAAGGAATCGAACCCAGGGCTTCATGTATGTGAGGCAAGCACTCTACCACTAGGCCATATTCTCAGCTCTATGTTTGGGTATTTTTTAACTGTATGTTTGTTTTTGTTTTGTTTTGGTTTTTTTGCCAGTCCTGGGCCTTGGACTCAGGGCCTGAGCACTGTCCCTGGCTTCTCTTTTGCTCAAGGCTAGCACTCTGCCACTTGAGCCACAGCGCCACTTCTGGCCGTTTTCTATGTATGTGGTGCTGGGGAATTGAACCCAGGGCTTCATGTATATGAGGCAAGCACTCTTGCCACTAGGCTATATTCCCAGCCCTTTTCTTTTCTTTTTTGGTACTGGGGATTGAACCCAAGATGTTGCACCTGCTAGGCAAGTACTTTGCCACACTGAGTTATATCCCAGCACCCTTCCCTGTCTTTGTGAGATTTTGTTTTTAGGTCTGAGATCAGGACTCGAACTCAGTACCTGACACTTTTACTCATTGGATGGTGCTCTATCAACTGAGGCAACCACCAGCCTCTTTAAAGATTTTCTTACTCACATATATTGGTGTACAAGCAGCTTTAAATGTCCAGGGTTCATTGAAAAACTTAATAGCTGGGCATTGTGATGATGGCCTGTAATCCCAGCAGTTTAGGGGCTATGATAGGATGGTGTGATAGGCAGGGCCAGGCTGGGTCGGCCACATGATGAGACCCTCCTTGTCGTAAAATACAAACATGACAAAAAGAAGGGTGTGAGGGAGAACTGGCTGTATCTTCTGTCCCTTTGCGTTAATTTCCAGGGTTGGTGCCCCTGTTCTAAGTGGATGTCCCCTTCCTCACCACCCATGGGCCCCCACACAACCCTCTTTGTAGAGAAAGGCCATTCTCCCAAGAGGAGTACCCTAGCAGTTGCGCTCTCCTGCCAGACATAACCAAGACCTGCTACGTGGGAGGCAGCGTGGGAAGGTCCTTGTTCAGAGGCCAGCCCAGGCCTGAACGTTAGGGACTTTTTGCCTAGGCTGGCCTTGAACTGCAGCTTTCAAATCTCATTCTCCTGAGTAGCTGGAGTTACAGGTGGGAGCCACCAACACCGGGTAATGTTTAGTTTTTTCAGGAATCTCCAACCTGCTTCCTACAGTGGTTGAAAAAGTTCACATTCTCACCAACAATAGAGGGTTTTCTTTTCTCCCATATCTGTTCCAGCATCTGGTGTTGTTTGTATACTTGATGCTGACCATTCTAACTAGGGTGAGATGGAATTTCAGTATTTTTTTTCATTTGCGTTTCCTTTATGGCCAGAGATGTTTAATATTTCTTCACTGTCCATTAGCCAGTTTTACTTGTTGTGAGAATACTCTATTTAGTTCATTTGCCCATTTAGTAATTGAATTGTTGACTCTTTGAGGGCCTAGGTTCTTGGTTTGTTTTTTTTTTTTTTTAATATTCTGGATATTAGGCCATTGTCTAATTAGAGTCTTTTCTAAAAATCTTTATTTATCTTTAAGTAGTTGTATAAAGGAGTTGCTATTCACCAATGCAGTTTATGAATACAGTGCATCTTGATCACTGTCACTCTTTCAACATTAAGTAGCTCAGGCTGGCCTTAAACTCTTGATCCTCCCGACTTGATTTTTAGCATAATACTTACAAGTTTTCTACATGTTGAGGCATGTATCAGAAGCTCCACTCTTCCCCCCCCCCCCCCCCCATTCTGATGCTTGAACTCTGTAGCTTCTTTTGCTCAAGGTGAGTGATTGACCACTTGAGCCACAGTACCACGTCTGGCTTTTTTGAGTAGTTTATTGGAGATCAGAGTCTTAGGGACTTTCCTGCCTGAGCTGGCTTCAAGCCACCATCCTCAGATCTCAGCCTCCTGAGTAGCTTAGGATGACAAGCATGAGCCACTGGTGCCTGGCTTGTATGGCTAAAGAGTATTAATGTTTTGTGAATGTATACATTGCAGACATTTGTAAATCGTTTTACTTTTGCTTGTTTTGAGCTCAAGTGTTGTTTGGATCTATTTTTTTTCTTTTGAACTCATTCCTGGAAGGGGATTGCTGTATCATATGCTGACTCTCAAAGCATCTGCAGCCTGTTAGCATCTCAGCCGTATTGGATGATGCTTGTACTCACTACTGACGGTTGGGTTTGTTAAAACCACCCTGTGGGTATGAGTGGCGTTTGTAGATTTTGTCTGCATTTCTTTGGTGAATGACAGTGTGGCTCATCTGTCCTGTTCTCTGAGGACTATCTAGTCAAGCCTGCTGCCCCTGGTTTTAGTTCAGGTCCCTCGCAGGCTCCCCTATCCACAGTTGCTCTCTCTCATGCTGCTTCCTCCGGTGAAGTACCTCTGCTCCTTCCTTGTTTGTCTTGCATGTGCTGTTGGTGTGCTCTGTGTAAATCATTGCCTACCCTCAGATCGTGAAGGTGGGTGGCTCTTTGCTCGCCTGACAGTGCTGTGCTATATGCACTCTTACCTGCAGGGCTTTCTCTGTTTTGAGTTCGTTTTTATAGATTATGTGAGATAATCCGATGACTCTGCTCGGCTGTGCCCAGCTGCTTGCCACTACAGCACTGGTGATTACTGTGGTTTTGTAGAGAGGTGTTTATATGTTTATTGATGGGTAATGGTGATGGATTCCAGTTCTGACAAAGTGGGGGATGCTGAGAGGGAGCCCATCCACTGGAGAGTAAAGTGCTTTCCCTTTATTTGTAGCTCTCTGGGGTCTATTGTTTGGATTCCACATGCTGCTGCTTTGGTAAAACAGATAGAAGCATGCTTCACATTTAGTGAGTGGCTCCAACTTAGCCTTTCTATGAGGCACACAGCAACTATATATACTGTGACCTTGTTATAGTGACAAAATACATCAGTTTAAAATAGATTGTTATTTTACTTCGTAAAACGTGACAGGCCTGTAGTTGTGACACAAGTGGCAGATAGAGTACTTGTCTAGCAAGGACTGGACTGCCCCCCCCCAAAAAAAAAAAAGCAGGCATAGTGGCTCACACCAATCATTCTAGCCATTTATAGGCAGAGATAAGACTGTTGTTCAAGGCGGGGAAAGGAGGAGGTTACCAAGATCTTGTCTCAAAGAACAAAGGGGGAATGGTGGTGCACATCCTGTAATCCCAGCCACACAGAATGCAGAAGTAGGGAAGATCATGGTTTGAGGCCACCTCTGGGCAAAAACACAAGACTATCTGATAGAGGCATGGATCTACTGGCAAGGGTGAGGCCCTGAGTTCAAATTCAGTAATAGCACACACACACACACACACACAATTTTTCAGATCCTATCATGTGATATCTGAAGTGGTCTACTTTATAAGAAAGGCATGTTGAGCTCATAGTTCAGGGAAGGGGCATGGCACCAGCACTGACTTGGCTTTTACCAAGACTTCGTGGCAGAGGGAATCCTCGTGATGGGAGCATCTGCCGGAGCAAAAATCACCTAGCAGGAAGCCAGAAAGAGCAGGCCGTGAATGTGGTCCTAGGACAAAGAGCTGTGTTAGTCCTTCCCCAGGTCCCCACCGCAGGAGTCTCCAGGAGAACTCCACCACCAAGCCATAGCCGACCTTCCACTCTCGGATCAGGGGTGGCACTGGCTGTGGCCCTGTGTCAGGGTGACAGCTCCTCGGTGGTGATGCGTGTGTTACTAAAGTTCCATGTCAGCCTCCTGGAAGATGTGACTTTGAACTCTCAGTTCAAGAAAATCTTTTCAACAGTGACTTGCCAGACACCAGTAGCTCATGCCTACAAATCTTAGCTACTCAGGAGGCAGAGATCTGAGGATTAAGGTTCAAAGCCCGTACAGGCAGACAGATCTGAGAGACTTTATCTCCAATTAACCAGCAAAAAGCCAGAACTGGAGGCATGGTGATAGTGGTAGAGCTTCACCCCTAATCAAAATATGTGAGTGACAGCATGAGGCATGAATTCAAGCCCCCTCCACACACACACACAAAAGAGAAAAGGACACTTTTTTAAAAATCAAAATAAAGCTCAAGAGCCTTTAGAATTAATAATAATAAAATAAAGAATAAATACAAGTAAAGATAAGCTTTTATTTTGTCAGACTAACCTGAAATGCACTCTACAGTCTTGTCCTTTTTTTTTTTGTCTGTTTGCTTGTTTTGCCAGTCCTGGGCCTTGGACTCAGGGCCTGAGCACTGTCCCTGGCTTCTCTTTGCTCAAGGCTAGCACTCTGCCACTTGAGCCACAGCGCCACTTCTGGCCGTTTTCTATCTATGTGGTGCTGAGGAAGCGAACCCAGGGCTTCATGTATACAAGGGCAAGCACTCTTGCCACTAGGCCATATTCCCAGCCACAGTCTTGTCTTAAAGGAAAGTGCAGTGGTGCACATTGAATCCCAGCACTCTAGCCGAGTAGAGTGCTCTGCCAAGGCAGGGGAACCCTAAGTAGTTCAAAGCCAACCTGGGGTAACACTATGGCTACCTGGTTAAACTTTCTGGGTTCCAGCCCCAGAGCCAGGGTATTAAGTAGTTTAATTTTCCTTTAAAAAAAAAACAAAAAACCACAAAACACTTAAGTCACTGGAGTATGGTAGTTAATTTAACTCCACATTTTTAATATGCTCCTTACAATTTTCTGTGTGGAAATTCCTAAGGGAGTACTAGTTGCTAAAACATACATTATTATCCTCTGATTATATATGGTTAGTTCTGTACCAACATGCTAAAAACTGTCCAGGTCTAAATAAATGTTATCGTATAGCACTAATACTGAGATGTGTGGGCCTTAAATCTTTAAGAGAAGAAAACTGTATATAGATTGATTAGGGTATTTATTGGGTCATAATGTATTTAAATTTTCTTTAATGCACATGTTAGTGATTGTTTACTGTGATGAAGTGCAGGAGGCCCTTGAGAGTGGTCCTGTGTAGGAGGACTACCTCACGTCACTGGTCACTTCCCAGCTAAGAGTTCCATTAGCAGATGGCTCCTGCCTCTGGTGCAGGTCATGATTGCACTTTATCGCCTGTAAATCAGCCTCCAGACAGGGAATAAATAAACAGCCAAGGATGTGGTAATGTCATGTTGAATGTGTTTACAGATGGAAGCACCTAGGGCCATTTAAGCCAATTAAGTACAGAATATTTATTGAAGCAGATCTTCTGTCATATTTGAATTTTATTTGAAAGTACCTTTTTTCGTGCTTCAGAATATTGATTTAATTGGAACAGAATTCCCATGAATCAGATTATTTGATGAGACCTTGGACAGTTATTTGAAATCTTTAATTAGGAGTTTGTATAACTTCAGCATGGTCTCTAGTTGTGTGTCTTGCTAGAATTCAGTGTGCATTGAGTTGATCCTGACCTTTCTGGAAGTTGTGAGAATTTATCCTCCTGTATCATTATCATGCCTTTGGATTACGCTCACTTCATCTTGGGGAGGCTTTGAACCTGCAGAGATGGAGCTGATGCTGGTCACCTTCTGGGCCGCCTCCTGGCGTCTCTCTCTGAGGATGTCGTGCTCTGGTGCTGCTCACCATGGACTCTGGCCCTCACCCTGACCACCTCACCCTGAGGTCTCCGGGTCTTGTGAGTGGGACGGTCACTAGGGGGTGATTCTGGCGCTTCTGAGTTCCCTGCTTCAGCAGGGGCCATGTGCTTAAGAATTTGGTCCTGTTGACCATCTCTTCTGGAAGCAGGAAAATAGAAGATAATCATAGTTGACAGATGATTACTTTATTTGAAGTTTATTCTTCCTGAGAATTGTACTTGATTCCATTTACTTTCATTTGTCCTTTCCCTGATCTCTCTCCCTTTGCTCCTCTCCCCCTTTCCCTCTCTTCCCTCCCATTTCTTCCTGCTCTCCTTCGTCCCCCTCCCCTTTTGTTCAGGGTACTAGGGTTTGATCTCGGGGCCTGAGCACTTTCATTCAATACTGGCACATGAATCCCACAGCTTCGCTTTCAGCTCTTTGGTGGTTAATTGTAGGTAGGAGTCTTAAGGACTTTACTGCCAGAGCTGGCCTCGAACTTCCGTCTTCAAATCTCAGCCTCCTGGGCCTGGGAATATGGCCTAGTGGTAGAGCACTCGCCTCGTATACATGAAGCCCTGGGTTCAATTCCTCAGCACCACATATATGGGAAAAGCCAGAAGTAGTGCGATGGCTCAAGTGCTAGAGTGCTAGCCTTGAGCAGAAAGAAGCCAGGGACAGTGCTCAGGCCTTGAGTTCAAGCTCCACAACTGGCAAACAAAACAAAACAAAATCTCAGCTTCCTAAATAGCTAGGATTACAGATGTGAGCCGCTGGTGCCCAGATTCTTTTGTTTTTTCCTCAGTGCTGAGGATGCAGCCCAGCGCCTCACACACCCAGCCATACCTGCATGGACAGCTAGCCAGCAGTGGTGTTGGCAAATGGGTGAACACCCTTCTTATAAACTGAGGTCATGGTTTTGTGTTGATGCATTTCATTTCTTCAGAACCTTAAAACCAAAAATGGTTTCAGTTGTACCATAAAAAGTGACAGGTCTATTCAGAATTCACTTGTGTTCAATGCATGACAGTTCTTGTAGCTTAAGCTACCCCAAGACATTCACAGAAATACTTTCTAACTACTATAATATGTTGAGGCCAGCTGTGGCCCTTGGGCGCCAATTTGTGGGCTCTCTCTCTCTCTCTACTTCCCCTCGCTTGGGGGGGGGGAAAGGGGCTTGTCCGCCCCTTCCTGGGTGGTCCTTTATCGCTCACACGGGAGCGATGGCCACAGGTAGCCTCGGTGGTGTGTGGTCGCAGGGTGCCCCAAAACCGCCAAGAACGACACGGATGCGTGGGCCCCTGGAGAAAACGTCTAGGGCTTCTGTTTATTCAAATGAGGAGCCTCCCAGATATACCCCAAAGGCGGGCACAAGAGAGGGGTCCCTGATTGGTCCCAAGGAGCTGTCCCTCAAATGATGTCAGGAGACTTCCTCTGTTGGCAGAGGTCTAGCCCCCTATGGATGGGCCCCTGGGGTACCCCTCCGCCATAGCACACGTGCTAGCCCCAGGGACAGGGGCTTCTCTTCCTGTTAAAGACAGGAAGGGGAGGGACAGGCCGAGGTCAGCTGTGACCCCTTAAAGGTGCAGCTGACCCCAACATAATACACATTTGCACTTTTAAGAACTAAAGTAGTAATGAGAATGAAAGAGTCGGTATCACATAGAGGCCATTTTCCTTTGCTGTACCCTGCGGTAAGTTGCTGCTCTGGGTGTTGGAAGCACTCTCTCTCTCTGGTCCCACTTGAAGTCTGCTGTTTTAAGAGCCTGAGGCCCAGGTACAGGCTTCCACATGAATAAACCTCAGAAACCGTAAGCCATGTGACGAGCCAGCTACAGAGGTCAAATGTTTGACTCCGTTTCTATGAAATGTCCTGGATACAGAAGCAGCAGTGGTGTTTGCCATGGGCTGAGGGCCTTGTGGGAGATGAAGTGCTCAGAATTGAACGTGGTGATGACTGTACAGCTGGAGACGCAGGAAGGACCAGTGTGTTGTTCACGGTCATTCTGCAGCGGCTGGGCTTGACCTTGTGTGTGGTAAAGAGCTAGCGTTCTACCACTGATCTATGTCCTCAACTGAGTGGTTTGCTTTAAATGGGTGGATTTTGAAATAGGTGATTTCTCTCACAATAAAGCAGTTAGAAAAGACATTGCTACGTAATTGTAGTAGATTGAGTGAGGATGGAGTCCACTTTAGTCTTATGTTGAGGCTCATGGAGGAAGGTACTAAGTAAGATAATATAAGCCAGGTGGGGGCGCGGTGTGACTACATCGCAGCCGGAAAGCTGGGCGTGGTGGTGCAGAATTCTTACCCTAGCTATGGCCACAGTCCAAGGTCCACCTGAGCAGACAGAACATAACTAAAGCCATAAAGTACAATGACTGCCTAGCAAGCCCCAGTCCCTGAGAAAACCCCCAGTAGGCAAGGAGGTGGCCTCCGAGGTTTTCATTGCCTTTCTCAGAGCCAAGGTCTAAAGCAGACGAATGAGGGGCAGGGGTGAGGCCCAGGGACTCCGCATCCTGTGAGGAGCATAGGCGCTGGCGCTCTGGGCAGCCTGGGTGCGGAGGGGAGTCGAGGGCAGGCAGTGCCGCCTCGCCACGTGGCTTCCAGACCCCCCAACCCTAAATGACAGGTCCGCTGGGCTGTGCTCTTGGCATCCTGCGGTCCGTCTGTGTTGACCCTGAACAGTGGGGAGTGCCGACAGTGCTCTGCACCTGGGGGCTGGGGCTCGGCCCTGGCTCAGGTGGCTCAGCACCCTCCCTGGCCACGGGCACGTGTGTGAGGAAGACTGTTGTGTGAGAACACTGGTATTGGATTGAGCGTCAAGGAGTCTGTGTGAGCCAAATTGTCACAGGAGTTGATGCTGTAGAAAAATCTGGACTATTGTTGATCACCTAGGGTTAGATTTTGTGTGGGGGTGGGGTGGGGGGTGTGTGTGTGCGTGCGCATTCGAGTACAGAGTTTTGAACTCAGGGCCTCATGTTCTTGCTCATGGCTAGTGCTCTATCACTTGAGCCACACCTCCAGTTTGGTGTTTTGCTGGTTAACTGTAGCTGGAGTCTTTTCTGCCCATACTAGCTTTGGTCTGTAGTCCCGCAGTCTTAGTCTCCTGAATAGGTAAGATTACAGGCCGGAGTCAGTGAGGCCAGGCAGACATGAATCTTGAAGATAGGCATAGTTATGCAGCATAACCGGAAAGGTGAAAGAACAAATGTTCTTTGCAAATAAATGCATGAGTGTACAGTTGGACTTAATAAATATGTGGACACGCATAGTAAAGACCTGCTAAGCGGGAGCTTAGGTGATGTCTCAGGGGCAAGGTCACAGAGTGTCCGCTTCCATTACCAGTTCTCAAGCCTGCTTCTCTTAGCACATACACCGCCTTATCTGACATTTCTCTTGTGTTTTTTTAAACATTGTGGTTGGAATGATTAGAAATAATTAAAATTATTATCTGCCTGCTCAATTAGGATGACTTTAAAGCAAGGCATCATCTCATATAGTTTTTAGATTAAGTTATAAATGTTCACTTTAGAACTTCCTGAAGATTGATAGAGATGCATTTGAAAAGCATTATTTTTTTTATTGATTCTTAATGTAGTAAATTACTGAAGTTACTTGGCAGCAAATAGAAGTGGTCTATGGTGTGGCTCACATTTATTCTCCTGATAGAGCCACAATTTGCATTAATTACATTGCAACTGCACTTACTTATATTAAAAGGCTTCTACTATAATTAATCCTTTTTATTTCAAATCATTTTGGCACAATTTCTAGCTATAAACACTCATAAAGGACGGACAGTTGAAAAATATGTTACAGGCTTTTCCCATATACCTATTGCTATTTTTTCCTGACAGGTAGTTATTGATATGGTTGTAGGGACAAGTGTAGCACAAGTGACTGGGAAAATGCTAAGTGGATTATTTTGCATAAAAAATAGGCCATTTTGAAGTTGTATAATTAACCTGTTTAGAAAATACCTTGATTTATGCTTACATTTGTATCTTGGTTGCATACATTATGGAAATTTAATTTATAATCCATTTAGCTGATGCAATCATAGTTTTTAGTGCTATCATTTATTAGTGCTTGTATATTAAATGCTCAAAAGGTTTAAACCTGCCTTATGTAAAAAAAAAAATTATACCTATGCATTTACACTTTATGAGTCACAGTGGGATTTCTGTTTAAAATTCAGGTAGCTCTGATATATTTAAGGAATTTCTCTGGTTTATTGTTACTAATGCAGAAATGGCAAACAATGACCTTATGTATTGAACACCAGCTGATTTATGCCTCCTGCTTACTTTTAAAGTCCATGGTGCAGATGAACACCTGGGATCAATCAAGTATTTGGATGCAGAATGTTCTCCCAGGCTTTGAACTCATCATTCACTTTGAAGTGATGGTGCTTATAAGTGCTCCAGGTTAATAGTATTAGCCATTCTTAACTTCAAGCAAATTGTGGCTTTTTGGAGCGATTCCTTATTTACATTCTCAGTAGATGCTAAGTGCCAGTTGTCATTATATTACCCAGTCTCTCATTAAGAAGTTCTTGATTGCCTTCCTTTCATATTAATTAAGAAATCATTCATCTTCGCATCCAACATAAAGCCCAAGGGCACAGTCCTGAGCCTCCTTGCTGTGGCTGCCATGGTCTAGAGAGAATGCTGTGCCGCCTCGGGAAATAGCACAAGTGGACAAGACACCAGGGACACATGAAGTGTTTATTGGGGAGAATGCATTACCAGCTGTTTTCTGGTTTCCTCCTGTCATTTAAAGAGGGCAAGCCCGGGGTAGTGGGGTCTGTGCTGATGGTATGTACAGGTAGATTTGGGGGCTGGGGACTTCAAAGCTCAGGGTGAAGCAGGCAGGTAGAAGTTGGGAGAAGGATCCAGTCCCCAGAGTAGTGTAGACTGTTGCAGACAGCCCTGGACTCCTGTGGTTAGTTCCCATAGACCTGTGCACTTGTATGGTCAGGTCTGGCCCCAGTGTGTATGGTGTGGTCTGGTAGTAGGCTTCCAGTGGGAGAGGGAGTCCTGACCACCCTAGGGACAACATGTGGATTGTGTCTGGACATGGCGTGTGCTGTGCTAAGCTGTGGGGCAGAGGAGACCTGCCCATGCCCGTGGTGTACCTCCCACGACACGCAGCGCAGCACTTACAAGGTGGGACCGAGGGCACCTTGGAGTGGGGGGCGGGGGTCTTTTTTGTCTGCGTCTCTCACTCCCTCTGTGCTTGATTTTCCACAAGCCTGGGCAAGAGTCCCAATGCTACACCTCTAACATGAGAAAGATCACTCCCCCTCTGCTGGAAAGGCTTTCTCCATAATTTAAGCTCAGCTTCCCCACCGACCAATCAAGGTGATCACACCCTGTCCTTTGACCTGGGAGTTTCTTATGAACATACCCTAGCGCGTTGTAACAGAGGAGCCTGCTCCTGCTCGGTAGTGTAAAGATCTGATGCAGATGACATGCCGTGGTGACAGAAGGATGGCCGGTGCCAACCTGCACTGGGAGTTGCCTGGGGCCTAAGGCCTTAGGCCTTCTGTGAGGTGAGGGGTGAGGCCCCAAGTCCTGACCTGCACAGTCCTTGCCCAGGGACGGCCCCATGAGCAGGTGGCCAGCTGTGCCTTTGAGGTTTCACTACAGATTATTATACTTTAGTGTGCATAGATGAAAAATTATGATGCATTGAAATCCTTGGGTATAAAGGTAAAAATAACTTAAGAACATCAGTAATGCCAGGTGCTGGTGGCTCACCCCTGTAATCCTAGCTAGCTAAGAGGCTGAGATCTGAGGATCAAAGTTGGAAGCCAGCCTGAGTGGGAAAGTCAATGAGACTCTGTCTCCAAATAAATACACACGCACGTGCTCACGCGCATAGAGCTGTAGCTCAAGGGGTAGAGTACCAACAAAAAGTTAAGGGACAGCTGGCTACCAGAGGCTCACTGGTATAATCCTAGCTACTCAGGAGGATACAATCTGAGGATCAAGGTTTGAAGCCACCCTGGGCAGGAAATTCCATTAGATTCTTATCTCCACTTAACCACCCAAACGCTGAAAGTGAAGCTGTGGTTCGAGTGGTAGATCACTACCTTGAGCACAAAAGTTCAGCAACAGCATCTAGGCCCTATGTTCAAGTCCCAGAACTGGCACCAAAAAAGAGAGGAAAAGAAAAGACCTTCCAGCTTCGACCTCCTAAGTGCTGAGAAGTTGGGTTTCTTAACCTGTGAAACTTCCTCATGTGGCATTGCACGTGCTGTCTGCTGCTTCTGCACTGCAGAGCCGTGACTGGAAAGGTGGCCTAGCCTGTGTCTGGGCCCTAGCATGCTCAATCAACAGGCATAACCGTCATTTGGAAATAGGGTCTGTGTCCATAATCAAGTTCAAATGAAATGCTTTGGATTCGGAGAGAGGGTTCCAAATCTAGTGACAAGCAGCACATAGCAGATTCACAGTCGAGTGATGTAGTTGAAGCTAGGAACAAGAATGGCCAAACCCCCGTGCTGCAAGGGCAGGGAAGGATCCTCCATTTTAGCCTTCACAAGCGGTCCTGGCCCTCGGGACCTTCGTGTTGCATTGAGTCTGCCATTTGGGATGATTTGGTACAACAGCCCCGGAACACTTGCAAGCCTAAAACATTTATGGAACACACTTGGGGGCCTCTGTTGCAGCCAGAAAGGACTTGCCTTGCTCTTAGAATTCCCATCTTGCCTTAGCATTGTGTGGCCTGGCCGCAGGCCGCTGCAGAGCTGTCTGCATACAGAATGCATGGGGGAGTTGTTCCACGGTGGCCTGGCTGTGGTCGCCCCACTGTTTTGTGTGTGCAGGAAGCAGAGGGAAAATGCCTTGCGCTAATTGCTGTCTGCCCTCTGCTTACAGGCGCTCTATGAAAACATGCTGGTGGAGCTGCCCTTTGCGGGCTTTTTCCTCTCCAAGCTGTTGGGAACCAGTGCTGACGTGGACATCCACCACCTGGCCTCCTTGGACCCCGAGGTGTACAGGAACCTTCTGTTCCTCAAGAGCTACGAGGGGGATGTGGAAGAGCTCGGACTGAACTTCACGGTGGTGAACAACGACCTGGGGGAGGCCCAGGTGAGCCCAGCCTTAATGCCGCTCCCAGACCCTGCGCTTGCGCCCAGCCTCATTCCCGCCTCCTGGCCAGGAGGTAGGATATGGAGTCAGCCCAGGCCTGTCCGCTGGGTCTTGTCCTCGGCCTCAGCCCTGAACCTGCTGCCAGCCCCTTCTCCTCTGGAGTTGCTCAGCCTTGGGGCTCTGTGAAGCCCACACTTGTCTGGCCCCCTCCCCTGGCCTGACTGGAGGCCTGCTAACCGCCCTCCGCCTTGCCCCCAGGGCCTTAAAATCCCTCTGGCTGCTTGTGAGTATTTCTGTTCTTCTTTTTTTCTTTTTTACAACTCTATTAGAGATTCAAACTTCTTTTCTTTGTTGAGAAAAGGTGTTGATGTGTAGCCTAGGCTGGCCTCAAACTCAATTTTCCTGACTCTGCCTCACAAGTGCTGGGATTACAGGAGTGAACCACCACAACCTGTCTTCAAACTATTTTTCTTTTTTTTGGCCAGTCCTGGGCCTTGGACTCAGGGCCTGAGCACTGTCCCTGGCTTCTTCCCGCTCAAGGCTAGCACTCTGCCACTTGAGCCACAGCGCCACTTCTGGCCATTTCCTATATATGTGGTGCTGGGGAATTGAACCCAGGGCCTCATGTATACGAGACAAGCACTCTTGCCACTAGGCCATATCCGCAGCCCCAAACTAATTTTCTTAATAGCAGCTTTATTGGCATAAAATCTACCTGCCGTGAGTGTAGACTTCAGTGCTTTTAGTATACAAGGATATGCAACGCAGCTAATAGAGCTAGACAGCCATCACCAGAACTAAATGTAGAATATTGCACTTCTAGACCTCTAGCCAGCTGTGTACAACATCCTATGCACCTTACTCTGTGTTTAAGATTCACCTACAGAACTCTTAGAAGCACAGAAGGCTGGGCGTGTGGAACGTGTCTTGGCCGTCTCCAGCTACTCCAGAGGCTGAGTCACACGGTGGTGTGGTGGTGGCAGCTCTCTGACTTGACTTCAGAAATCACCAGTTTCCACAGTGACGGCAGCATTTTCAGTCCCTTCCTTCTTTCTCCTTCTCCCTCACTCTGAGAGCACAGTCCTGCCAAGACTGGTAGAACTGAGGCAATAAGCTGGGTGTTGCTCTGAGTCTCCCGTTTGTGATGACTTGGTTCAGCACTGCACTCTGTGCCCCACACATGTACCCACTCACTCTTTCTCTCCCATCTCCCCCACCCTGATGTTCTTATTGTGCTGTTTTCATTTCAGTCACAGTACCCTGCTCTAAGGCAGGGCTTCCTTGGTGAAATTCATAGGCTCGCACAGACTCGCACATTTGAATATGCAGATGTCTAAACTTTCTGGACGTAGTTGGTTGTTGTTGTTGTTGTTTTTCCCTGGCTTCTTTTGCTCAAGGCTAGTACTCTACCCCTTTGAGTCACGGTACTTCCAGCCTTTTCTGTCTATGTGGTACTGAGGAATGGAACCCAGGGCTTCATGCATGCTAGGCAAACACTCCACCACCAGGCCACATTCCCAGCCCCTGGACGTAGTTTTTATTTTTATTTTTTTCTTATTTATTGTCAAAGTGATGTACAGAGAAGTTACAGTTTCATACGTTAGGCATTGGATACATTTCTTGTACTACTTTTTACCTCCTTCCTCATTCCCCCTCCCCCTTCCCCTCTCCCCCCATGAGTTGTTCAGTTGGTTTACACCAAACAGTTTTGCAAGTATTGCTTTTGTAGTCGTTTGTCTTTTTATCCTATATCTCTCGATTTGGGTATTCCCTTTCACTTTCCTAGTTCTAAAACCAGTATATACAGTTTCCAGTGTACTCAGATGAGATCCAGTGATAGTGCAGGTACAGCCATAGGAAGGGGTGGACGCAGTTCTTAAATCATCTTTTAGAATTTGTGTTTTCAGTCTGCTTCTCAGCCTTTAAATTTACCTGCTGCAGAAATAGGCTTGGATTAAATCCTAGGTTGGAATAAAAGAATCAACACTGCTTGAGCAGTGTTGCCAGAACTAGTAACAATGTCATGACTCAGGCATGAGAGAAACAGGGCTGAGTTTAACTAAGTTACAACTTAGTTGTATTTGTTTCCCTGTGTCTTCTGTAGTATAAAGCTGAAACATTCCACATCAAGCTGAAAGCACCAGTGTTTCCTGGAAGGTAAACTTGGTCACCATAAAGATGTTGTCCTGTAGACAGCACTGTGTGCTACTGCTGTTCTTTGCCTCCTGGTGGTGTGATGGAAATGGGAATAAAATTCTAGAGCAAGGCACAACTGTTGTTAAGTGTAGCATTTCCCATCTAGCTTCAGGCCATTCTCCTCAGATCTCAGACTCCTGAATAGCTAGGATTACAGGCCCCAGCAACCTGCACCCAGCTAGGATTTTAAATTAAAAGTACTCTAAGCAGGGTACTGGTGGCTCACATCTGTAATCCTAGCTACTCAGGAGGCTATGATTAGGTTCAAAACCAGCCCCAGTAGGAAAGGTCATGAGACTTTTATCTCCAATTAACCACCAAATACCTGCTAGTGGAGTTTGGGGCTCAAGTGGTCTCAGAGCCCTAGCCTGAAGCAAAAAAAGCTAAGGGATAGTGTCCAGGTACTGAGTACAAGGACCAGCAAAAAAAAAAAAAAAAAGTCTAACAGTCTTAAAGTTATTAGAAATACTCTCTGTGTCTGATTAGGCAAGGTAACTGGAGTTTTCAAAATTCCTTTAGCTGAAAACTTCACTGGCCCTTTGTCTTCCAACTCACACTTTCACTCCATCATTTATTACCTGCCTTAATCCACTTAAAGGACGGATGTTGTTTTTATGTATGGAAGTATAATAGCCTCAGGAGGCCTAGTTAACAGATGGACTGTCCCCGAGTCCTAGCAGAAGGATTAAGGTAATGAACAGTATTTACTCAGTCCAGAGACAATTGTTTGAAAGCCCACTATTAGATTTGATGATTCCAAAACTAAAAAAGGAAATTAGTAAAGAAGATCAAATTGCCATTAAGAAGGTGATAGAACTACTCAGGAGACTTGAGATTGAAGGATCAATTCAAAGCCAACTGAGGCAGAAAAGTCCTTGAGACTCTTGATATCCAATTACACACACACACACACACAGACACACACACACAGACACACACACACAGTCAGAAGGGAGACCGTGTCCCTTAGCAAGAATGCTCATGGACAGCATCCATGGAATAGAGGGAGGGAGAGAAAGACAAAGAGAACAAAAAGACTTGTGAAAATTAGAATCTGGTTTTTTGTCTTCCTGGTGCACACTACCACTATTGTGATGCTTATGAAGGTGTTTCCTAGCCCTCTTATATAGTTAGAAATTGTAGGTATGTTGTGTCCTGAAAAAGTTACTCTCTTTTCTTCTTCTTTCCCTCATTTGGTTATTTGTGAGATAGGGTCTTACTGTATAGCCCAATCTAGCCTTGAACTTGCAGTGTTCCTTCCTTTCTTCCCAACTCCCAGCTTTGGTTTTGAGATAGTGTCTGGATACCTTTTTGCTTAGGCAAGCAAAACACGGGAGGTGGCACTGTGGCTTAAAGTGGTAGATCGCTAGCCTGGAGCAAAAGAGCTCAGGGATAGCATACCCAGGCTATGAGTTCAAGCACCCCAACTGACAGAAAAAAAAGTGGGACTGGGGGAAATAAAAATGTGGCTTAGTGGTAGATTGCTTGCCTAAGCATGCATGAAGCTCTGGGTTCAATTTCTCAGGACCACATAAACAGAGAAAGCCACAAGTGACTCAAGTGGTAAAGTGCTAGCCTTGAGCAGAAGAAGCTCAGAGACTGTGCCCAGGCCCTGAGTTCAAGCCCTAGGACTGGCCCCAAAAAAGTGAGCAGTGCAGTAACTGAGTCATCATTTTGCCATAACCTTAATGCCTTAAGTTATATTTTTCCCAGAGTGAATGCCATTATTCTCTCCTGGCTTAAGCTCATTTGCTTAGAATATTGTCTTTGACATGTGCCAGTGGTTCACATCTGAGATTGTAGTTATTCAGGAGGCTATGATTTGAGATTATTTCAAAACCAGCCCAAGCTGATTTTTTTTTTTTAATGAATTTGCTGTGATTGAGGGGTGTGTGTGTGTGTGTTGTTTTTTGGTGCTTGAAGTCAGTGCCAAGCATTCTTCATTGTTTGCTCATGACTGGGTGCTTTACCACTTGAGCCACACTTCCCACTGACTTTTTGCTGGTTTAAATGGAGATACAATCTCAAGGACATTGGCCAATGTACCTTCCTATCTGGGGCTGGCTTCAAACTGTGATCTTCAGTTTTCAGCCTCCTGAGGATTGCTTGGGAGTCATCTTTGAACCTGCAGTGTTGTTCCTGGTTGTACTGTCTTGTATTAGGTTTTTGTTTCATTGAAATGCTAGTTTTGGGGCTAGGATATGGCTTAGTGGTAGAGTGCTTGCCTACCACGCATGAAGCCCTGGGTTCGATTCCTCAGTACCACACAAACAGAAAAGGTCAGAAGTGGTGCCGTGGCTCAAGTGGCAGAGTGCTAGCCTTGAGCAAACAAGCTCAGGGACGGTGCCCAGGCCCTGAGTTTCAGCCCCAAGCCTGGAAGGAAGGAAGAAATACTAGCTTTTTTGTTACCTATTGTCACACTGGTTATCTTGTGCTTCATCATCCTCTAAGGTAGTTGAGCTAAAGGTTGGTGGGAAAGATATTCCTGTCACGGGTGCCAATCGCATCGCGTACATCCACCTGGTGGCTGACTACCGGCTGAACAAGCAGATCCGCCCGCACTGCCTGGCTTTCCGACAGGGCCTGGCCAACGTCGTCAGTCTGGAGTGGCTCCGGATGTTTGATCAGCAGGAAATTCAGGTACACTCCCCCTGACCATTGGGGATACATTGTCTCAGGAAATGAAAAGCTTCCTTTAATAAAATCTGCCTCACATTTTACTTTATTTTTTAGGTATTAATTTCTGGTGCACAAGTTCCCATAAGTCTGGAGGACCTAAAATCCTTCACCAACTATTCAGGTATGTTATAACCCATCTGACTGAGAATGAGTCCTGAGATTTTATAGGCAGTCAGGTCTCAAAACCAGCTTCTAGTAGAATCCTTATATGTGTAATTGGCATGGCTGAAGAACCAGAATGTGTGAGGCAGCCACTGGCTCTAGGCTGTGGTTTCACCTCTTCTGGAAAGGCCTCATGTATAATCCAAGCTGCTCAGGAGACTGAGATCTAACGATCACACTTCAAAGGCAGATATGGCAGGAAAGCCAGTTACCCACTAAAACACCGGAAATGATCCTGTTTCTCAAGCAGTAGAGTTGCCAGTCAGCTTTGAGTAGAAAAAGTGAATGGACAGCACCTACGCCCTGAATTCAAACCTCCTACTCCCCAAAAAAGAGAGGGCGGGAAGAGTAAAACCATAAAACTCATAGGAAGAAATGGAATGATTTCTTTTAATTTTTTTTTTATTTTTTGGCCAGTCCTGGGGCTTGGACTCAGGGCCTGAGCACTGTCCCTGGCTTCTTTTTGCTCAAGGCTAGCACTCTGCCACTTGAGCCACAGCGGCACTTCTGGCCATTTTCTGTATATGTGGTGCTGGGGAATCGAACCCAGGACCTCATGTATATGAGGCAGGCACTCTTGCCACTACTAGGCCATATCCCCAGCCCCAACGGAATGATTTCTTACGGCTTTGGATTCAGCAGTGAATTCTCAGATAGGAACTCAAAACAGGATCAACCAAAGGAAAACAGTAAACCTGGGTTGTCAGACACAAAAAGATTCTTAGCTTGACTCATCTAGGGAAATACAAATCAAACCACAATGAAAGCCAGAAATAGCGATACCTGCCTGGGAGCTCAGCCACTCAGGAGGCTGCATGTAGAAGATTAAGAGTTCCAGGACTACCTGGGCCATGGGGGTTAGGAAGTGGTTAAAAACAATGAGGAGCCAGCTACTATGTGGCTTGAGCCTCTATCCTGGCTGTTTGTGGTTCGAAGCCAGCCCAGGCAGGAAAATCCATGAGATTCTCGTCTCCAATTAACCACCAAAAAGCTAAAGTAGTGGTATGGCTCAGTTGATAGCACTAGCCTAACTCAGGTGGCTGGCATCAGTGGCTCGCACCTGTAATCCTAGCTGCTCAGGAGGCTGAAATCTTGAGGATCGTGGTTCAAAGCTGGCCTGGGCAGGAAAGTCTATGAGACTCTTATCTCCAGTTCACCACCAGAAAAACCAGAAGTGGTGCTGTGGCTCAAGTGGTAGAGCGCTAGCCTTGAGCTGAAGAGCACAGGGACAGCCCCCCACGCCCTGAGTTCAAGCCCTATGACTGACAAAAAAAAATAAAATAACTCAGTGACAGTACCCAGGATCAGCAGCAAAAAAAAACAACTATTATTAGATTCTACTTCATACTCATTAGAATGGCTATTACTAAAGAAAAATCAGAAAATAGAAGGTGTTGAGAATAATGTGCAGTATAAAATAGCACAGCTGCTCTGGAAAAGAACAAAACATGGGCTGGGGGGTAGAACTCAGTGGAAGAGTGCTAGCCTTGAGCACAAAAGCCAAGTGAGGAGGCCCTGAGTATAACCTCCAGTACCAGCACCAGGAAAACACCATGTAGTCTAGCAGCTTATATTCATAGCAGCATTAATCACAGTGGTCAAAATAATGGAAGTAAACATCATTGATGGTGACTGGATAAACAGATGTCCATACAGGAATGAAGGCTTTGTGTTCTCATGTGACTGGACATGCCAGATGATTCACTTTGTCCGAGGTACTCAGAACAGGCCAGTTGGTAGATTCTGAAGTCGATGGAGATACCCAGGGCTGGGTGAGGAGGAAGAGTGCTGCTGCTCACTGGCAACATGCAGAGGACACAGCAAGCCAGGCACCGGTGGCTTGCACCTGTCATCCTAGCTACTCAGGAGGCTGAGACCCGAGGATCAAGGTTCAAAGCCAGCCCCGGCAGGAAAGACCGTGAGACTCTTACCTCCAATTAATCACTACAAAAACTGGAAGTGGGGCTGGGATTGTGGTTCAGTGGTAGAGTGCTTGCCTCGCATGCACAAAGCCCTGGGGTCGATTCCTTAGTACCACATACACAGAAAATGCCGGAAGTGGCGCTGTGGCTCAAGTGGTAGAGTGCTAGCCTTGAGCAAAAGAAGCCAGGGACGGTGCCCAGGCCCTGAGTTCAAGCCCCAAGACTCGGGGGAAAAAAATCTGGAAGTGAAGCTGCTAGAGCAGCAGTCTTTGGTTGGGTTTTTTTTTTAAACGTACGTGTGTGTGTGTGTGTGTGTGTGTGTGTGCGCGTGTGCGTGTGTGTGTGTGTGTTTTGGTACTGGGGATCGAACCCAGGACGTTGCACTTGCTAGGCAAGCACTTTGCCACCGAGCTACATCCCAGCCCTGAGCAGCAGTCTTAAGTGGAAAATACTGGACAACACCCAGGCCCTGAATTCAAGCCCCAGTGCCGCATATACATACGTGCATACATAAACACACACATACACTCAAAATGGGTTGTGCTGATCATTGTAAATCACACCCCTAATACACATTTCATATTGTTTTAAATTTGAACTCAGTTGTTTATAAATAGGCAAACAGTACCAAAATTCACATTGTCCACACACTCAAGCCTTAAGTTTGAGGAAATAGAGTCAATTTGACCTTTTCTTTGCCAAGAAATCTATCTGGTTGTTTGCATCACCCAATTTGCACTGAAGGCTTATACCTTTAATGATCTTAGCTATTCCAGTAAATAGGTTTATTTAAGATGGTATCATAGTCATTTTGCTCCCAATTAGTACACTTAAGATGTTTTATTAATGTTATTTCTATAGTGTATTAATAATGAGGGAACAATGTATAGCTATTATTTTAGTTTTAGGGAGCATTTAATGAAATTAAATGCTGTAAGTAGCAGATACTATGTTTTAGAATAATGGTCTAATTGCGTGCAGGGCTGGTTGTTAGCCATGCTCTGTACCTTATTATCAGAAGGAGAGGTAATAAAATTAACATAGACACTGAGATCACATTGGCCAAATTCCTGGCTGTATTAAAAATAAAGATCCCGGCACCTGCCATTGTCCAGCTGAATGGCCATGTGTATAGACACCTCAGTGTCTGCTTGGAGATGATGTTGATATGCTTCTGGCAGGGCACTGGTGGGTGACACTCAGGGACAGTGCCCAGGCCATGAGTTCAAGCCTCAGGACCAGCACACACATAGAAAAATAAAAATCAGACTTTGTAAAAGACTTGCCAACAGGGGGCTGGGAATATGGCCTAGTGGCAACAGTGCTCGCCTCGTATACCCGACGCCCTGGGTTCGATTCCTCAGCACCACATATATGGAAAAAGCCAGAAGTGGCGCTGTGGCTCAAGTGGCAGAGTGCTAGCCTTGAGCAACAAGAAGCCAGGGACAGTGCTCAGGCCCTGAGTCCAAGGCCCAGGACTGGCAAAAAAAAAAAAAAAAGATTTGCCAGCAGCCGTCTTGTAGCCTCTGCGCCCCCTCCCCTCCCTGCTGTCTCCATGCCTCATGTGCTCATGACCTCCAAAGGACTGGGCTGGGGTTTCTTTCAGTTAGCTCTCACATTCTAGCTGCTTAGGAGGCTGAGATCTGAGGATCAGAATTCAACCGTCAGGGGCAGAAAAGACTCTCCTCTCTAATTAAGGGGGCTGGAAAGATAGCTCTGCAACTCCCTCCTGTAACAGGCACAGTGAAATGTGGGAGTAGTTGCCCCAATTTCTTGGGCCTGGCACTTGTTTCTTCTTGTTGTTGTTGTCAGTCTTGGGGCTTGAACTCTGGGCCTGGGCACTGTCCCTGAGCTCTTCAGCTCAAGGCTAGCACTCTAGCACTTTGAGCCACAGCACCACTTCCGGTTTTCTGGTGGTTAATTGGAGATAAAAAGTCTCACAGACTTTCCTGCCTGGGCTGGCTTTGAATCCTGATCCTCAGATCTCAACCTCTTGAGTAGCTAGCCACCGGCGCCCAGTGGTGAGCCCAAGACTTTTAAGAGAATCTTCTCTCACATTGTTTGTAATGCAGTTTGTTCATTTTGTCCTAGGAGGCTATTCTGCTGAGCATCCCGTCATTAAAATCTTTTGGAGAGTTGTAGAAGGTTTCACTGATGAAGAAAAGCGCAAACTGCTCAAGTTTGTGACAAGTTGCTCTAGACCTCCTCTCTTGGGATTTAAGGTACATAATTTCAGTGCTGTTTGCTTTAATACCAACCGCAGTCATGGTTGATGGTTATTATTGTGTATTCTGCGCTGAGTTTGCTGTGTGTCATTTGTGCTAGTTGTGCATTAGGCATACGATTGAACATACCTATGTTGGGATGGAATCATCTGTCACCTGAATCCACAATGCCTGTGTTTTTACTCCCGAATTGAAGAAATCTCAGTCTACAAATGTTGGTCTGGTATATATGAGCAGAAGTAAATTTTTGTTCTAATTGTCTCTGTTACTTTCTGTGGCCTAGCCTTATTTAGTTGCTGGTTTGTTTGTTTGTTTTGTTTTTTGTTTTGTGTTTTGGCCAGTCCTGGGCCTTGAACTCAGGGCCTGAGCACTGTCCCTGGCTTCTTTTTGTTCAAGCCTAGCACTCTGCCACTTGAGCCACAGCGCCACTTCTGGCCATTTTCTATATATGTTGTGCTGAGAATCGAACCCAGGGCTTCATGTATACGAGGCATGCCACTAGGCCATATTTCCAGCCCTAGCTTGGTATATAATTTTTAGCGGCTGAGAGATACTATTTCTTAGTTATGAATTGAGATTAAATAAGTCTTTGTATTTGAGAGGACGTGATGACAGGTGGTATGTATGATACGGATTATGCTGGATTGGATAAGCCTTTTGTATTACTTATATTTATGAAAGTTACAGTGAACATTAACATTTTGTAGTGAAGTTACTCTTTAACCTTTGCTTTAGAATTATCTTAAATGGCCAGGTGCTGGTGACTCACATTTGTAATCCTGTCAGGAGGCTGAGATCTGAGGTTGAGATTCAAAGCCAGCCCAGGCAGGAAAGTATGAGACAGTTATGTCTGGTTAACCATCAAAATGCTGTAGCTCAAGTGGTAGGACACCAGCCTTGAGCTAAAAAGCTAATAGTTCTTAGGCTCTGAGTTCACGTGCATATGTGTGCGTGCGCACACGCGCATACACACACACACAGAGAATTACCCTAAATATACAGAAATGTTGCAGCAGTTGAAATTGGCCTGAGACTCTCCTCACCCACTGTGACTGGCATGTGGCCATAATTCTGTGTATTTCTTTTCCAAGTCTTTTTTTGGTGTATTATTATTGTTGTTGTAAAGGTGATGTACGGAGGGGTTACAGTTACATAACTCAGGTAAAAAGTATTTTGTGGTGTTTTGTGGGGGGCTTTGTGGGGGGAAGGGTCATGAAGCTTGAACTCAGGGCCTGGGCACTGTCCCTGAGCTTTTTCACTCAAGGCTAGAACTCTACCACTTTGAGCCACAGCGCCACTTCCAGTTTTCTGGTGGTTAATTGAAAATAAGAGTCTCACATTACCCAGGCACTAATGTCTCATGCCTGCATTCCTAGCTACTCAGGAGGCTGAGATCTAAGGATCTCAGTTCTAAGCCAGCACAGGCAGGATAGTACAAGAGACCCTTATCTCCAATTAACCACCAGAAAACCAAAAGTGGTGCTATGGCTCAAAGTGGTAGAGCACTAGACTTGAGCAAAAGAGCTCAGAGACAAGCATCCAGGCCCTGAGTTCAAGACCCACAAACAAAAAAAGTCTTACATTCTGTCTTTCCTGGTCTGGCTTTGAACCAGGATTCTTGTTTTGTTTTGCCAGTCCTGGGTCTTGAACTCAGGCTTGAGCACTGTCCCTGGCTTCTTTTTGCTCAAGGCTAGCACTCTGCCACTTAAGCCACCGCGCCACTTCTGGCCTTTTCTATATATATGTGGTGCTGGGGAATCGAACCCAGGGCTTCCTGTATAGGAGGCGAGCACTCTACCACTAGGCCACATTCCCAGCCCCGAACCAGGATTAAGTCTCAGCCTTGTGAGTAGCTTGGATCACAGGCATGAGCCACCTGAGCCCAGCGTGGAGTACATTTCTTTCTGGCCAGCATTTTCTAAGTCTTAGGAGAGCACGTCAGTGACATTGGGCTGGTTTGGGTTTAGGTTTTTCTTTCCTTTCTAGATTGAGCAAGTCCTTATTAAGATGAGGGATGTTGTCTTTGGGAACCACATGAGTGATCAAATGAGGTTCACTGGGGGCAGATGGATGCTTTCCACCTCCTAGTTTATGCTGTGGTCCCAGGCAGCAGCTCCACTACCCCTGGGAGTTCAGAAATGGACCCTCGGGGCTATGGGCCCCGCTGCCTCACCAGCTCTGGAGCATGCTGCTGGGACACAGCTGTCACCATCCCATGGCATGGACTCGCGCCCCCCTGCGTGCGGCAGCCCTTGACGATGCCGCAGGTGCAGCACGATCTCCTGGCCATGAGCGACCCTGCCATCGAGAGTGTGCCTGGGCCAGGTCACGTCTGTCCCCTTGGCATTCACTGCATGTCGAGAGCTGCATTGTTCTCGGTGCCTGCCTGGGAGCCGGGCCAGACAGTGACATGGTGACAGCCCACAATGGATGCCAGGTAGTAAGAGATTCCCACATAGTGGACAGCCAGCACAAGCAGGGAAAGCGCACGAAGCAGAAGAAGGAAGGCGCTACTACCATGTAAAGTGTCTTGATGTGCAGAAGAGTGGCTCCATTGCTTTTTGAGGATGTAGAAATGTTCCGAAACTGGTTTGTACAAATGATTCTAATCATCTGTAAATGAATCACGGAATCATACCTTTTAACAGCTTACAGGAGGCAAATTACAGCCAGGCACCTGTGGCTCATGCCTGTAAGTCTTAGCTACTCAAGAGGCTGAGGTCTCAGGACTGCAGTTCAAAGTCAGCCCTGGTCGGAAAGTCCTTGAGACTCTTGTCTGCCGTTAATCATGACAAGAGCTGGAAGTAGCAGAGTGCTAGCCTTGAATAAAAGAAGCCAGGGACAGTGCTCAGGCCCTGAGTCCACGCTCCAGGACTGGAGGCAGTGGCTGCGCTGATGCTGGCAGGCAGAGGGCGTCGCTCACAGGCTCCCTCCTGCAGGTCGTGTTTCTCTTGTTCCTTTAGGCCCCGGCCCTCACAGGCCCCTTTCCTGTGTGGTGTGGCTCCTCCTGAGCAGCCCCTACCCCCCAACCCCCCAAACAGCTGAAGTGCTGCAGACCACAGAGGCAGGCAAGCCTCTATGGAACTCCTCTCAAGGCTTGACCCTTGGAGACGCATAACATACTAAACTAATTCACGTTTACTATGTTTAATAAATGTGATTGTTACAGACCAAAAAAATCATTCAAGTGCCATGGAAAACGGTTACGTTACCATCAGGCCGTACAATAAATGGATGATTTTTCTCATTCTGAATTAATGCAGATTCCCGTTCTACTGTATTTAATTATGCACAAAATGGTGCCCTTGACTCAGATTTCAATGAAGAACTCCATTTTCTCATGTTAAAGACTTCAAGTAGGAAATTCAATTTGCATTATGAAAAAAAAAAAGTGGAATTTCACTAGAAAATACTTCTCAAGCTTTCCATTTCCTCGTGACTCAGCAAGCTCTGTCCCGATCAGGGCCCTTTGTCTACCTCAAAATAGGATGCTTGCCTTGAGTTTCTGTCTTGACCATACTGGGGTTTGAGCTTGGCCACTGCTTGCTGTGCTGGGGAGCCACGCCTCTGGCCCCCCACATTTCTTACACTAGCTGGGAGAGTCCCACAAAGGCTGGGAATGCATTAGCATGCATTGCTATAGAAATATATAAGTTATGTGTATGTCTAAATACTGGAGCCTGGGCTCGGAGTTTTGTACTTATGTGTAGCTTTTTTGCTTAATTCTAGCACTGCACTGCTTGAGCCACACCTCCACTTCTAGTTTTGGGCTGGTTAATTTGAGATAGGAGTATTTGGATTTGTTTGCCCAGCTGGCTTCAAACCTTGATACTCAGATCTCAGCCTCCTGAACAACCACCCAGCACATAGATGAAATGTATAACTTTTTTTGTGTTCATGCCATCCTGGGGCTTGAACTTGGAGCCTAGTGCTATCTCTGAGCTTGTTTTGCTCGGGGCTAGTGCTCCACTTCTGGCTTTTTGGTGTTAATTGGAAATAAGAGTCTCAAGGACTTTTCTGCCTGGGCTGGCTTTGAACTGCAGTCCTCAGATCTCAGCTTCCTGAGTAGCTAGGAATACAGGTGAGAGTGACAAGCTCAGCTTAGGAAGTTTTTCTGTTTGTTGGTTAGTTCTCAGGGCTTTGTACCTGAAAGCCAAATGAGTCAAACCTTTCATGCATTTTTTAAATTGTTACTATAAAGGCGATGTACGTAAGTCAGAAAGAGAGTGCATTTCCTTTTAAACAATGTCACCCCCTTCCCTCGCTCTCTCCCAGTTTTCCTTCCCATCCTCACCCACAAGTTGTATAGTTAATTTGTTTTTCCTAGTCCTGGGGCTTGAACCTCAGGGCCTGGGTGCTGCCCCTGAGCTTCTTTTGCTCAAGGCTAGGGCTCTGCCACTTGAGCCACAGCGCCCCTTCTGGCCTTTTCTGTTCACTTGTTATTGAGGAATCGAACCCAGGGTTTCATGCGCTCTAGACAAGCACTCAGCCACCTTCCCAGCCCAGTATAGCTCATTTTCAACCTAGTGTCTAGTGTGTGCCATTGCTACATTTGTTCGCCTTTGTCCCTCCATTGCTGTGCCTCCCCCCTTGTAAGGAGTTGTACCAGGGGTTTCAGTTCAAGAAGTCGGTAATGAGTGCGGCGCCTCTCGGTCTGTGCCACCCTTTCCATCTGATGTTCACATCCCGTCCCTGCCTCCCAGTTTCCTAGTTCATGTTTGAGATAAAGTCACAGGAACTGCCTGGCTGGCCTCAACTCCAGCCCTCCCACCTCTGCATCGCATCCCCTGCAGCTGGAACAGTCACGTGGGCACCACCACGTGGGCACCACCACGTGGGCCAACGGGATTTGTTTTTGGGTGTGTGTTCAGATGAACAGGCCACTTTCTGTGTGCAGTACATCTTGGTTAGGATCATTTCACACACACCTGGCTAGCGTTTTTATTTCCCAGTCAGTGATTTGGCTCCTATTCACTCCTGTGAACTCAGGCCGGGGCACTGTCCCTGAGCCTTTTTGCTCAACGCCAGCTCTACCACTTTGAGCTGCAGGGCCATTTCTGGCTTTGTAGGTGGTTAATTGGAGATGAGACTCTTGTGGGCTTTTCTGCCCTGGGTTGGCTTTAAACTGAGGTCATCAGAGCTCAGCCACCTTAGAGCTCAGCTACAAGTACAGGTGTGAGCACCAGTAGCCGACTTTAATGTCAGTTTCTTAATGCGCGCGGGATAGGAAGCCCTCTGTTGAGAGGCCGTAAGCGTGGACCGCATGGCTCGGCGAGGACTCGCGTCAGTCCTCCTCCTCGCGGCCCCTGAAGGGCAGCCCTGCCACCTCCCGCGGCGACCCGGAAGCCGCGTTGCTTTGGGAAGCCGGAGTGCAGCAGCAGCCCCTCGCGCTGGCCAGGGACGGCCTGGTGAGCGTCCCGCCAAGGCAGTGCCTGACCTGAGCCTGGCCCGGCCGCTGCCCCGCGGGGGGCCGTGTGTCACCACACCCCGCACCCTGTCTTCCAGGAGCTGTACCCCGCCTTCTGCATCCACAATGGAGGCTCCGACCTGGAGCGGCTCCCCACGGCCAGCACCTGCATGAACCTGCTGAAGCTGCCCGAGTTCTACGACGAGGCCCTTCTGCGAAGCAAGCTGCTCTACGCCATCGAGTGCGCGGCCGGCTTCGAGCTGAGCTGAGCGGGGCTGGGGGAGAGGGGACCGGCCCCCCGACCCCCGCAGCCAGCGCTCCCGGGCGGACCCAGGCCCTCCTCCGGCTCTCCTCCTGACACTTCTCCCCTGGGTTTTTAGGTTATTTTTATGATAACGTGGCCACTTACCTAGTCGGACATTGCTTTTCAGATAACTTGATAAACCCAATGTTAGGTGCCATGTGGGTTAGTAATTTTGCCAAGAAGAGCACCGTGTTCAGACTAGTGGCAACTCAGTGAGACGAACCAAAGACGACACCTTGGCCTTGCGGATCGGATCGTTAGCATGCCCTCCTGAGCTGCCGGAGCCCCACCCGGGTCCCGCGGGCCCCTGCGGTCCGCAGAGAAGGGAGAAGGGACGCAGAGCCCTGGGGCCACCGCTTCTGTGTGGTTGATTGTTTACAAGCCTAATTGTTAAAATGAAAGGCATTTATTTCCTGCTGCCTTTTCCCAAAGTGGTTAGGTTTGGAAAATAGAAAACAGTAGTATTATTTTTATTTTATTTGTGCTTTTTTTAAGCCATTTTCCCCCAGGCGGGACTCGCATGCTCATTTTTGGGATACCATTGACCTGCGTCCTGCGGTCGGTCGGGCTGTTGCTGGGTAGCTGTGCGGTGGGTTCTTCTCTCTGCTGTCCCTGTCTCTACTTTGTGCTTGGAGAGCTCTCTGAGGAGGAGGAGGAGGAGGAGGAGGAGGAGGAGGAGGAGGAAGAGGAAGTGCTTGTGCCCCCCGGGCCTGTGGGGCGCCTGCCCTGAGTGGCGGGTGGGGAGCGTGGGCGCTGCAGCTTCTATTAAAGCCGTTTGAACCAAAGTGGTGGGCTGCGTCTCTCCGTGACCCACGGGCCCCTGGCCGGGGCCGTGCCGCCACCAGCCTGGGCGTCCTGGGGGCTGTCCAGACCTCGGCACCCCCTGCTGCTGCCTTGGCACGCGTGGGCCTCCCTGGCATGTGTCAGCGAAGATCCCGGATGGGTCTCCTGTCGGCACTTTATTGGAGCCTGGGCGGTAGCCGGCGACCTTGGCCTCCACCCACAGAAAGCACCTGGGGTGAGCTGTGGCCAGCGGCCCTGCCCTGCGAGGACCTGTGTGCTGGTGCTGCTGAGGACCGAGGAGCCCCCCGCCGGCCCCGCCCCGCCCCGCCCCGGCCCAGGCCGCCCTGGGTCTGTAGCTGCGGCCTCGGGGCTCACACAGCTAGTGGACCGGACTTAGCAATATACTTTTAAATGTGGGAAAACTGAATGACACTTTTAAGATAATGACCATTATCAAAACAAAATGTATAATTTCTTAATTTGAATAATAAATTAAGTGTTCAAATGCTATACAGAAATAGCATTTCTTTTATTTTTTCTTTTGGGTTGGTTATATTAAATGTTCTGCATCTTACTAGGGTTTTTTTATGTAAGTATTTTAAAATGTAATATCAGACACAAAAGACAAATCTGCAATTATACTGAACTTGTTTACCCCCCAGCTTTTAGCATGTTTTAGTGGCAGAATACTTGCATTAAAATTCCCCCCCCCCCCATCATTCCGGCCAGCTTGCCCCGTAGTGCACCCCTTCCAACGTGGCCAGGTGCCGCGGGGCGAGGGCATGGCCCCCGCCCGCCTGGCGCTCTGTCTTTCCCAGCCAGCCGCCCTTCTCACCTCAGAGGACGGTGCCCAAGCCCTGTCTAGGGGTTTCCCTTCTCGAAAGGTCTTCCTGGGGCGGGTCTCCCCTGCCCTTGCCTTTCCTGTAAGTCGTGCTTCTTTTCGGTGGCTGCTCCGACCCAGCCGGCAGGCTGGTGCCCACCTGTCACCGCTGTCCCCCAGCGCCCCGGTGCCTGGGGCTTGTCTGGCGCTGGCCTTGTCCGGCTGCCATCACCAGCACCGGCCGAGTGCTTCTGCCCCGGGGTCAGGCACTGCTGGTGACGCCTAGAGGCGTCCTGAACACCGTGGTCACGGTAGAGAAGTGAAGACTGCAGCTACGCCGAGCTCAGGAGTTGTTCAACCACGCGTGACCCAGCTCCACACCGGGCGGTGCCTCTGGGAGGCCCTGGCTGGCTTCCAGGCTCCGGGTGCTAAGTGCGAGAGAGACCGCAGGCCCGGGGTCAGGACCGTGCCCTGCCGGCCGAGGCCTCTGCTGCGGGAGCCCTGTAGGAGCACTGTTGAGCACGCGCCAGCCTTCAGCCAGGACGTCCTGACAGCACGCCCAGCAGGGAGAGCTCACTTCGGGTCTCTCCAGAACAGCTAGAGCTGTTACGCGGACCCATGATCTGTGGCTGTTACAGTTCTCAGGTGAGAGACCCAGCCTGGAACCAGATAGCACACGGTCCTCCAAGCGGCCTTGGAGGCCTGGGATAGCTCCTAGGCATCCAAATGAAAGAAAACTCTTCCCTTGTAATCACCAACTAGGAACAGCTGCGTGTGTAGCTCAATGGTAGAATGCTTTCCTGGCATTTCTGAGAAACTGGGTTTGGGTTTTTTCTACCACAAATACAAAATAACCAGGAAATGGAGAAACGTTCTGCTGTAGCAAGCTGGATGACAAGGAAGTGAAGCCGGCCTATTGCAGTCTAATCCAGAGCAAGGCGCCAAGGTCTTCTGCATGTGAAGGAGGAGCAGATGCTGCGGGTACCTTGGGGTTCAAGGAGAGGCGCCATCACGGATGAAGGGGCCATGCTAAGAAGCAGATTCACACTGGTGACTCACACCTGTAATCCTAGCTACTCAGCAGACTTAAGATCTGAGGACTGCGGTTAATGCCAGCTCAGGCAGGAAAGTCTGAGAGACTCTTACCTCCAGGCTACAAAGCCTGAAGTGGAACTGTGGTTCAATGGAAACACTACTAGCCTGGGGCAAAAAAAGGCTCAGGGATAGCCCCCAGGCACTTAGTTCAAGCCCCAGTACTGGTGCGCGCGCACACACACACACACACACACACACTTCAACCCTTAGTACTGGCATGCACACACGCGTGTGCGCACACAAGCCACTCCACAATGGGTAATGTATGCCTGTGGTCAATGTGTGCCTACTCAGGAGGCTGAAAGGGGAAGATCACTTACGCCCAAAAGCTCAAGGTCAGCCTGGGCCTCACAGTGAGAGCCCCCCAGCTTCCTGGCCCCTACACCTCCATCCTCCCTCACCAGCATCTTGTAGCACGCGTTTCCATTACATAGACTGCGTTTGACTAGGTGTTTTCTCCCTCTTACACTATAGTGTAAGTTTTGTTTGGGAGAGCTACTAGTACTGGGGAGAGCGATGAGCAAATTGCTGAGCCCCAAGGACCTAGCGTCACATAGCACATAATAGGTCTTCCACAGTAGACTTCATAACGGAAAAAGCCACTGGGCTGAGGTCCCCGGGAGCTGTCCCTGTGGGCTGGGAGAGGCCGCCCCCTGCTGGCCGGGCGAGCGTCTGCAGCCTGCTCCTCCTGGCCCGGAGGCCAGTGACCATGGTGACGCTTCTGTCTGTTCACAGGGTCCGCAGCGTCCCCCGTCCCTTCCTGGTAGTACCAGAGGGCGGGGAGACCAGGCCCGCCCCCGCCAGGCCCCGCTGCCAGAGTGGCCGCGCAGGCCAGCAGCTCCTCTGCAGGCGCTCCCTCGGCGCGGCGCCCAGCGAAGCACTCTTCCCCGCCCAGGGACGGAGCCCCCGGGGGTCCTCGTGTGCGGCCTGTACCTGCGCGTGGCACGCAAGGGCTCGGGCCCCGCTCGGCGAGGAGCCAGGTACGAGGGACAAACTTTTTTTTTTTTTTTGTATGAAAAGGATGGATTTATTGGGGAAGTAAAAAGCAAACGGACCGGCCAGGCTGGCAGCGCAGACTCGGGAGCTGACACGGTGACCACGGGCCGCGCTCAGGTTGGGGCTATAAAGGCAAGTAGCACATGGTCAGGCCTGCCACACGCGGGTGGCCAATGAGGTGACAACACTTAGAGAGCACGCCGGGCCACACGCGGGTGGCCATGGGCCTTACCGGCTGCCGCACGGTATCAGTTGGAACCAACCTATCATTGTAGTTGGAATGGGCGCTGGGATTTGGCGGGTCCCCACGTGATGCAGGCTCCTGGGTGGGAGGACACAGATTAAACCTGGAATGTTCCACAGTGCGGGTGGTCAGTCCTAGCACAGCAAGGGGCCTTCCCTGGGTTCCCAGCAGACTGGGCACACCCAACCCTGAGGCCCAGGACGGGGCAGATCTTAGTGAAGATGGAGTGGGACCAGCATTTGATGCCGCTCGCTCGCTCGCTCGCTCGTGTGGAGTGTGCCCAAGGAGCTGGGCCCAGGGCCCGGGCCACCACTGGGCTCATGGGTACTGGCATGGATGACATTTGGTGAGAACATTCTGGAATTTAGATAGTGTTGAGGGTTATTGTACGGCATTGTGAATATACTATACAAAACACTGTAGATGGATGGGGTTCCTAGCTGGGCATGCATGCCAGTCCTGGGGCTTGAACTCGGGGCCATGGTTCTGGGCCCCGTCAATAGCTCAAGGATAATGCTCTACCAATTGAGGTACAGCTCCACTTTGGGCAACTTCCTTTGCAGGGAGGGAGTGATCAGTGGGAAGTAAGCGTCTCACAGACCTTTCTGCCCAAGCTGTGTTTGAACCATGACCCTCAGATCTCAGCCTCCTTGACTGTCCAGAATCACAGGCGTGGGGCTACGGGCGGTGTGTGAAGGTAATCTTAAGTCCCCTTCCTGCCTTTATATTGATGATGGGCTGCAGGTGGAGCTCAGAGGGGAGGGGCCAGGGGAGGGCGGGACCAGGAACACTGACACCTCCCCCCTCCCCCCCCCAGTGCCCTGGACAGAAGGTGTTTGCTTCTTCAGAGCATTTTCTAAGATGGCTTGTTTTACTTACTCGTTATCGTTGCTGGTATTGAAGCTTGAACTCGGGATCTCACATTCTCACCTGGGCTTTTTGCTCAAGGATAGTGCTCTACCATGTAAGCCACACCTCCACTTTCAACCTTTTGCTGGTTACTTAGAGATGAGTCTCTCAGACTTCACTGGCCAGGTGGGCTTTGAACCTCAATCCTCAGGTCCCAGCCTCCTGAGTAGCTAGAATTACTGTGGCTTTGAATGCCCCTGCAACTCCAGCAGCTGGCATTCCTCGTGCAGGACTTCCAGGACCGTGGGTATATAATGGGGTCCGAGGGGGGGATCCCCCATCCCTCCAAGTAAAAAGATGAGTTTATTGGGGAAGTTCTGGATGGACCGGTCCCAGGTTTCAGAAAAACATAACACAAAACAGGACAGTGGCACAGGGAGTTACTTCCGGAGGATTTCCAAGTACCATCAAACCAATTCAGCTCCAATGGAGAGCTGAACTGGGACGCCATGGGGACGAGAGACACAAGACTCGAACATGTGGCATGGCATCATGGCGCCTGAGCTGGCCTGCCCCTAAATAGCCTCAGGTCAGGGGGCAGGGTCACAGGAAGCTCCCAGTTCCAAGCACTTGACAGACAGGTTCAGTCACCTATAGGCCATGTGCCACCCCTGTCTCTTGGGGTTCAGGAACTCTCATTACCTGGGGATGGGGCTTCCCTTACTTTCCTGTACGAACCCAGGCACGCCCATCAAGACACGATGCTAGAAATGCCACATGGTCAAGCTTGCCACGTGGCCAACATGGCGCTGGCCAGATCCGACCTCCATAGTCCAGCGAGAGCAGCACTTCTAGTGGGGGCTGAGGAGGGTGGGGGGTGGGAAACAGCCTCCATCCATGCTGGACCCCTATGCAAGGAGCAGAGTCGGAACCATGGGGCCCACATGCTGGAGGGATGGCGGTGTCTGCTCGGGGCAGGGGTGTAGCTGCCGTCGCTGTGTGGGGCACCACGCGGGGCAGCTGCACGTGGCACTGCTCCACCCTGGGGGCCCGCAGCCCCGCCCCCACCCAGTCTCCAGAGCCACCCACCTCCCCTCCCTGGTGAAATGACGCCACGCAGGTGGCCCAGGGTGGTCTCAGAGACCCTCACGGGAAGGAGGCGAGGCCTGGCACTGGGGAGGGAGGGAGGGAGGGAGGGAGGCAGGCAGGGAGGCAGGGAGGGAGGCAGGCAGGCAGGGAGGCAGGCAGGGAGGCAGGCTGGCAGGCCCCAGCCCGGCGCGCCATTCCATGCGATCCGAGGCCAGGAAACGCCGTCAGCTGGAGCAGAAGACGCTCCAAGCAGTGCCGCAAGCCGGACAAGACCCAAACTCCCCCAGGCCACTGGGGTGGCCACTGCCCTCTGCCCCCCACCCCTTCCCCAGGGACCAAGACCGCAGCCTCACCCCACGCGCCAGCAGGGGGCAGCAGCCAGCAGCCTGCAAATACCTTAAACTGTTTTGAATGAGTTTAAAAAATTCAAAGGAGGGGCTGGGGACATGGCCTAGTGGCAATAGCGCTTGCCTCATATACTTGAAGCCCTGGGTTCAATTCCCCAGCACCACATATACAGAAAATGGCCAGAAGGGGCGCTGTGGCTCAAGTGGCAGAGTGCTAGCCTTGAGCAGGAAGAAGCCAGGGACAGTGCTCAGACCCTGAGTCCAAGGCCCAGGACTGGCAAAAAAAAAAAAAAATTCAAAGGAAATTTGAAGTTGCCAACTGAGATAACACATGTAACTGATGGGATTCGTGTGAAATGAAGTGGATGACTATTTTGGTGTGCTGGTCCTGGGACCTGAATTCGAGGCCTGGGGCGCTGTCCCTGACCTTTTTTGCTGGGGCTAGCACTGCACAACTTGGGCCATAGCTCTACTTCTGGCTTTTAGGTGGTTAAAAACTTAAAGAAGGAGATGCAGTACAACTGCCCTTAGGCTGGGTGCTCACGCCTGTAATTCAAGCTACTCAGGAGGCTGAGATCTGAGGATCAGGGTTCAAAGCCAGCCCAGGCTGGAAAGTCTGTAAGACTCTTATCTCCAATTAACCACCAGAAAACCAGAAGTAGCACTGTGGCTCAAGTGGTAGAGTGCTAGCCTTGAGGTGAAGAGCCCAGGGATGGCACCCAGGCCCAGAGTTCAAGCCCCACGACGGACCAAAAAAGTTTTTAAAGAAATAAAAAGTCAGAGTGTCTTAGGTACCGCTGAGGAAGGTTTTACGCTGGACAGAGGCAGGCCCAAGTGGGCAGACTATAGGAGGCACAGGCTTTGTAGGCCCACAGCTCAGGAAATGACTGGAATGGGCCTTAAGAGAACTAAGGCTGAGAGGGAATCACTGTCAGGGCTTGCTTGCGATTCACTTAATTCCGTACCACCACGCGGAGAGGAGGGAAGAGCCTTGTCCCAAGACCCCAGGCGGCCTTCCCGGAGGCCCTGGAAGGGCTTCATGTGCTTAGTTCCAGCCCATCCCCCTGGGGTGCGAACAGGGCTACCGCTCACCCGAAATCGGGCACTCCAGCTCTTAACATCACTCCGGAGCAATTGTCTTCCCGCGAGGCCTTGGCGCTGGGACACCGGCCTGGCGGGGATGCCCAGAGCCCACCCAGGCCCGGGAGTCCACGCTGAAGCTCACAGCGCCGTTCTCCTCCAGCACGGGACACCTGCTGTGTGCGCTGCTCGAGTGCTGGCCTGGGGCTGGGCGCCACTGTGCTGCGCGGGACTCGTGGGGAAGCCTGTGGCACCGCCTGGGAGTGGGGCGGGCGGGGGGGGGGGGGCTGCGGGGACTCGGGGCCGGGCAGCGCCGGCCCTCGAGAGCGAGCAGGCCCTCCGGCCCACCCGGCCTGCTTCTCCAGGCCCGGCTCGCCTGGTGCCTCTCCCTGCAGCCTCGGTGGGTGGGTAGAGCCCCCCACCCCCGCAGGTCCCTCCGTGGTGGCTCCTACTTGTGCCCCCAGCGTGCACAAGCAAGAACCCCCGGGCCTGCCGAGGATGGCCGTGGTGGTGTGTGCGGTGAGGAGCGGTGTTGTTCCTGCTGGGACGTGCCGCTTCTGAAGGGTCGGAGCCCCGCGTGGGCCTGGCGGGGGGACTGGGCGGGTGCCTGGGTGGGGCCCAGGGCCCGGGACCCTCAGTGCCTGCAGCTGCTGCGCATTGCTGCCGCCGAGGCAGAGCCCTGCTCGTCCTGAGGTGGGGGCGGGGGCCTGGTTCGGGGGGACCCTGGGCTCTCCCCATACCCCCCGGCCCCGTGCCTGGTGCGGGCTCCCCTGTGAGAGGCCCGCGGAGGCTCTGCTGGCCACTGACAAAACCGTGGGGACTGAGGTTTGCCTCCGGTAAAGCCGCCCCTGGCCCCGCACACCCAGCCCGAGAGGAGGAACACCCTCACAACGCCCCCGGGGTGTCAGGCCCTGTCCCCCGACGGACCTCACCCTCCTTGAGAACAGCTCCACGTCTAATCTTCTGATAGTTAATGGGAGATAAGAGTCTCAGACTTTCCTGCCCCAGCTTCCTTAGAACTGTGATCCTCAAGGCTGGGAAGGTGGCTTAGCGGTAGAGTGCTCGCCTTGCATGCATGAAGCCCTGGGTTCGATGCCTCAGCAACACAGACACAGAGAAAGCCAGCAGGGGCGCTGTGGCTCAAGTGGCAGAGTGCTAGCCTTGAGCAAAAAGAAGCCAGGGACAGTGCCCAGGCCCTGAGTCCAAGTGCCAGGACTGGCACAAAGGGAACTGAGTGCCTGGGGTAGGGGCTTTGTGCAGGAGCCCATGGCCATGGTCACCCTGGGCAAGGGCGCTGCCTGTCATGTCGGGAAATGACGGCTTCCTGGTCCTGCTGCACCCAGACCTGCTCTGCAGGAACAAGGGCTTGGTCCCCCCCTCCCCCCACGGGCCCCTGGGCTGGTCCCTTCCCCTCGGGCCCTCACTAGCTGCCAGTGACTAAGAGCCTCCCGGAGCAGAGGAGGAACAGGGAAAGGGAGGGCGTCCTCTGGGGAATTCAGGAGCCTCTTCTGCGGGCAGGGGCGGGTGGGGGTGGGCAAAGGCCGCTGCCGGCCACCCCACGCCTTGCCCAAGAAGAGGGGCGGGGAGGATGGGGCTCCCCGGGGGGGGGGGGGTCTCCGGGAAGGAGGAAGGAGGAGGCCTGGCTGCCCCTGAGTCGTCACCGCGGGGAAGCGCGGGGAAGCACCGGGCGAGGCGGCTCTGAGTTGCCCCTGCTGCCTTCCTGCTGGTGTCTGCCCCTGGCCGGCACAGCACCGGGCTCTTGGGTGCGGTGAGCCACAGGTGGCCCTCGGGTGTGGGCAGGGCCCCGGGGTGCCCGTGGCCAGGCCAGGGACGGCCCTGGGGAGGTGGCCACGGCTTTGACCTTCGCCCTGCCGCCCAGGCTTGCTCTGAGGGGCAAACTCCACAGCCCGGGCCCTGCTTAGCAATCTGATGGCAGAGGACATGCAGGAGCAGGGGGGAGGACGGGGCCCTGCCACGGAGGAGGGCCCATTGCCTCACCCCCCCTTCCACACGGAGCCATGAGACGGGGCCGGGGGCCTGTCAGGAGGAGGCTCTCAGAGGGAGCGGTCAGTGTGTAACATCAGGATCGTGATTTCACACGCCTCTCACCACGATCTGACACGCACAGATGAAAGCTGTGGCTGTGGCGGGGAGGGCAGGGAAGCCTGCCACAGGCCAGGCTCATGGCCGCCCACTGTCTCCGCTGGGGCCCAGCCCTGCGCATGCAGGAGGCCCCCGGGGGCCAGGCTCCTCGTGGGCAGCCGTCAGGAAGGGTCATGGGGCAGCCGTGCCCTGTGCCCACACAGGGCCAGTTGTGCTGCACACCGGGGCCGGTGTGAGCGGCACTGGGGTTGTGTGTGTGTGTGTTCTATCTATCTATCTATCTATCTATCTATCTATCTATCTATCTATCTATCTATTTATTTATTTAGGCCAGTCCTGGGCTTGGACTCAGGGCCTCAGCACTGTCCCTGGCTTCTTCTTGCTCAAGGCTAGCACTCTACCAACTTGAGCCACAGCGCCGCTTCTGGCCGTTTTCTACATATGTGGTGCTGGGGAATCGAACCCAGGGCTTCATGTATACGAGGCAAGCACTCTACCACTAGGCCATATTCCCAGCCCCTGTGTGTGTGTTCTTGTGCCAGTCCTGGGGCCCCTACTCAAGGCCTTGGGGAGCTCTTGTTTGGGCCACAGCTCCACTTGCTGGTTAATGGGAGGTAAGAGCCTCAGGGACTTCCCTGCTGGGCTGGCTTTGCACGGAGCTGCTCAGATCTCAGCCTCCTGAGTAGCTAAGCTCATAGGTAGTTAAGGCTGACGTGGAAGCTTGAAGTGGCCACGTGGCCATGGCACAAGCCCCTCCCCCCGGGCCACCAGGGACCACTGTGTGGTGCTCCTGAGCCTGCCCGCACGCTTGGAGATGCTGCTTGGAAACTGCTGCTGCGGGGCTGGGAATGTGGCCTAGTGGTAGAGTGCTCGCCTCGTATACATGAAGCCCTGGGTTCGATTCCTCAGCACCACATATATAGAAAAAAAGTCCAAAGTGTCGCTGTGGCTCAAGTGGCAGAGTGCTAGCCTTGAGCAAAAAGAAGCCAGGGACAGTGCTCAGGCCCTGAGTTCAAGGCCCAGGACTGGCCCCCCAAAAAACAACAACACCCAAAACAAACAGAAACTGCCACTACAGAAAGTGTCCAATAGCATGGAAGAGCAGGATGAGAACGTGGCCCAGCCAGGCGCCAGAGGCTCAGGAGCTGCGATCTGAGGACCTCTATGCAAAGCCAGCCATGGGCAAGCAAGGCCGCGAGACTCGCATCTCCAGTTCACCACCAGCAAACCAGAAGGGGCGCTGTGGCTCCAGTGGTAGAGTGCTTGCTAGCCTTGAGATGAAGAGCTCAGGGACAGTGCTCAGGCCCAGAGTTCAAGGCCCAGGACCGGCAGAAAAGAAAAGAAAAAAAAAGCACGCCGCACTGCCTGCTTTCCCATCCTCCTGCACGGCCTCACCCTCCTGGCAGAGGTGGCCAGGCCTGTCCTCAGAGAGCCAGGCGGGGCAGCAGGGGGCCTTGAACTCCGACCGCCATGGCTCCCTGGGCTGGGACTGCTGGATGACGAACAACGTCCAGGGAATTTTTATCTCCCTCCCTCTCTTCCTTCCTTGCCTTTTTTTTGGCCAGTCCTGGGCCTTGAACTCAGGGCCTGAGCACCGTCCCTGGCTTCTTTTTGCTCAAGGCTAGCCACAGCTCCATTTCCTGCTTTTTAAGTGGCACTGAGGAATTGAACCCAGGGCTTCATGTATACGAGGCGAGCCCTCTGCCACAAGGCCACCTTCCCGGCCCCTTGTCTTTCTTTTTTTGTGCGGGTACTAGGGCTTGAACTCGGGACCTTACACACAGCCAGCAGCCAGTGTGTGCAGCCCTCAGACCCTGCTCCCCTTGATTTGCGTCTCTCCAGAGAGCTGCCGAGGGGCTCCCCTCAGACCCCACCCACGGGAACTGCCCTGAGGACCCAAGGGAGACGCCTCTGCATGACCTGTGGACTTTGATCCCCACTCTGTATTCGTCCTTGGAGCCCACATTTCCCCAGCACCCGCCCTAGAAACCCCCTTGGGGCGCGCTCCCTCTCCTCTCCCTCCGCTCCTGGCAAAGGTCCCCCGCTCTCTGGGTGTCAGAGTCAGTGCGGAACTTCCATGTTTTGAGAAACCCATTCAGCAACGAAAAATGACTCTGACATCTGTCACGTGCCGGTCGTTTATTGCAGAAGAAAATGCAAGGAACCCCAAGACCACTGTAAGTCCAAATGTATTCTGTCCTGTTTTTAAACTCCATTTAATGGCGGGGGTGCTGGGGATGGAGCCCAGGGCTTCCCCCATGCCCAGCGCAGTCCCCTCCTCCCCCCATCCGTGACATCTCAAGGGAGCTGTGCTTCCTTCCTGGGGGAGCCGCACACAGCCCCCGGGTCCCCTGCAGGCTCCAGGCCTGGGCCCTCTTCCTCCAGGTGTCACCGGAGCGTCGGGACAGACGCCCACCTCCAGGGCTCCAACCTGGCTGAGTAATGACCTGGGCGCTGGAGGCTGGCGCCTGTCACCTTCGCTACTCCGGAGGCTGAGGTTTGGGGCTGGAGGGTCAGGGCCAGTCTGGGCAGGAAAGTCCCTGAGGCTCCTGTCTTCAGTAAATCACGGAAGGAGCCCGAAGTGGCCCTGCAGCTCAAGTGGTAGAGAGCGGAAGGAGCCCAGGGCAGCCCCAGGCTCAGAGTTCAAGCTCCATCCCTGGCAAGAGGGAGGAGAAGGAAGAAGGAAGAAGAGCAAGGAGAAGCTAGGCGCTGCCGGGAAGGTGGCTCGGTGGTTGAGTGCTTGCTTAGCAAGTATGAAGCCCTGGGTTCAAATCCAAACAGAAAAGGCCATTGGTGGTGCTGTGGCTCAAATGGTGGAGTGATAGAGCAAAAGAAGCTCAGCGACAGTGCCCAGGCTGGAGTTCAAGCCCCAGGACGGTCCCCTTCCGCTGGGGGCTGGCCCTAGCTACTGGGGAAGTGAGATCTGAGGATCGTGGTTCTTAGCCAGCCTGGGAAGACACATCTTTATCTTCAACCAGCAAAGAAGCTAAGTGGGAATGTGCGGTCCTGCGTTCAAACCCCAGCACCACACCAACGAAAACAGAGAACTCGGGGCTGAAAGCAGGGGCAAAGCTTTCCCAGCAAGGTGAGCACCGCGGCTTCTGGGTGACCGGGCCCCGGGTGAGCGCAGACCACACCCCAGTCGGAAGGTGGGAGGGGGGCGGGGAGGCCCCGCGCGGGGCTCAGTGCTCCGGTGCGGGTGTGCGGGGAGCCGGGGCTAGCCCCTCGGAGCACGCGCGGGCAGGATGTGGGAACGCCACGCCCCGTGGTGTCCGTCCACCCTGGGAGGGCACGGCTCCCCCTCCCGGTGCTCCTCAAGGAGGACTGGTTTTCCTGAAGCGTGAAGAGGCCGGGCCGGGGGCAATGGTACCGGCTTGGAGGCTCTGCCCAGCGGCCCACGGGTGGCGTAGTGGGCAGATAGTGCTGAAGCCGAGGAGCAGGACGGGCACCTCCGGTCCTGCATGGTAAGATACACCTCACGTCAGGTACAAAACCAGTCGTGAGAAAATGGAGAAGCCACGCCTTGAAAGTCTGAATTTTGGAGTCTTTAGGGGGTCTGCAGGTGGCCAGTGACAAAGACCCGCGCCCCTCACAGCGCAGCACCAAGCTTTGAAAGACAAAGGTCCCCGGTGGGGGAGACCAGCCCCAGCCAGCGTTTCCGTGAGCACCGCAGGGGGCTGAACAACAGAACGTCTGCACCGTTCCCTAAGCCGGCCCTCCAGGCATCTGCAATTCAAAAGATGTCTCCTCTCCCCTGGGGGCCTCGGAGCTGCGGCCGGCTCCAGGATGTTGGTGAACGGCAGCCCCCAGCACCTGGCCTGGCTAGCGAGGGCTGTGACTCAGTTCCTGCCTTACAGTGCCTGGGTGCCTGGTCTCAGACATCAGGCAGGACGGTGCCCCGTCTGCTTGCGGAGGAGGCCGCCCGACCCTGCTCCCCGAGGCTGCTGGCGAAGGGGGTGGCACTCGGGGGGATGAGCGAGGCAAGGCTTTTGTTGTTGTTGTTGTTGTTGGTGGTGGTGGTCTTAAGGCCTGAACTCAGAGCCTGGGCGCTGTCCCTGTGCATTTTTGTTCAAGGCAAGCGCTCTACCATTTGAGCCACAGCCCCATTTTTCTGAATAGTTTTTGTTTTTTTTTGCCAGTCCTGGGGCTTGAACTCAGGACCTGAGCACTGTCCCTGGCTTCTTTTTGCTCAAGGCTAGTGTTAGCATTTCCCTAGCCTCAGGTCCTCAGCTCCTCCCATACCCCCAGCCCCACCCACACCTAATGAGCCACTCCTACTCACTACCCACTTCCCCTTTACCCCCAGAGAGAAGCTGCCACCTGGATAAGGGCCAGACACCGTGTAGCTCCCTCTCTCCTGGGAACTATGGCCCCACTGATAAACCTCCTTGTGAACCTTCTTCTCCTGCCTGTGATGATCTCTGCATGGTCCTCTGGCATGGCCGGGACCTATGCTTTCAGCTAGCACTCTGCCAACTTGAGCCACAGCACCACTTCTGGCCTTTTCTACATACGTGGTGCTGAGGAATCGAACCCAGGGCCTCATGTATATGAGGCGAGCACTCTACCCCTAGGCCATATTCCCAGCCCTCTGAGTAGTTTTTGAGTAGTTGACTGGGAGGTGAGTCTCACAGAGACTCTTCTGCCTTTGCCTGGCTGGCTTTGAACCGTTATCCTCAGATCTCGGCCTCCTGAGTAGCTAGGATGCCACCAGCACCTGGCAAGGTAAGGCTTTGTGCCTGCTGTCCCTTTACCACAAAGGACAAGGGGCTGGGAATGTGGCTTAGGGTCAGATTCACTTGCAAAACTCAGTGGTAGAGTACCTACCTAGCAGCTCAAGGCCCAAGTTCAAATCCTAGTACCGCCTAGAAAACTTATCCACCCTACACCTGGTTAGCACTTCCCCCGCCTCAGGTCCTCAGCTCCTCCCATTAGCCCCCAGCCCCACCAAGACCTAAACGCCCTGCCCTAGAACTATAACGGGCCACTGGCGCTCACCATTAGGACCTACCTACTTCCCCTTTAGCCCCTGAGAAGCTGCTGCCTGGATAAGGTGCAGCCGCCATGTTGCTCTCTCTCCCGTGGGAGATACAGCCCCACGAATAAACCTCCTTATGAACCTTCTTCTGTCTGTGACGACCTCTGCATGGTCCCCTGGGATGCCTGGGACAGATCCTTTCACAAATACATAAAAAAGGAACATCTTTCTAGATAAGCTTTAACATTTATATGAACTGGGCTGAGACTATGGCTCAGCGGTAGAGGGCTTGCCTAGCATGCACGAAGCCCTGGGTTCTATTCCTCAGCACCACATATATAGAAAAAGACAGAAGTGGCGCTGTGGCTCAATCGGTAGAGTGCTAGCCTTGAGCAAAAAGAAGCCAGGGACGGTGCTCAGGCCCTGAGTTCAAGCCCCAGGACTGGGAAAAAAAAAATAACAAAAAACTAAGGTCATTAGGCCCTCCCAGCTGTCCTGGAGCAGGTGCACTGGGGGTGATTGATACATGTGGTGAAGATGCCGTTTCCTGTCTGACTCCCTGGGCTGGGAGTGTTGGGGCTCGGGGTACCCCCACCCAGCACACTTCCTAGAGCACAGGCAGTAAGTTTGTGTCTACTCACTTAGAAGAGCAGTTCCGGTACTGAGGCTTGAACTGTAGGTGTAAGAGTTATGAAAGTAGGTAGCTGATCAAGGGGAACGCCACCATATCCAGGCAGGAGAGAAAGTTTATTACCGAACTGCTGGCCGGTGACCGAGGTGCTGCACGGCCGGGGCCACCTGAAGGACCTTACATAGGCTGGGCTTGTGCACAAGGCTGGTGTCCTACCGCTTGAGCCACAGCTCCACGTTTGCAGTTTTGCTGGTTAATCGGAGATAACATCTCACGGACTTTCCCGCCCAGGCTGGCTTTGAACCTCGATCCTCAGACCTCAGCCTCCTGAGTAGCTGGGATTCCAGGCGTGCGCCACCGGCGCCCAGCTACCAGTATAACAGCTCTGCTCACCCTTTATGGCTCCTCTCCCGCCACTTCCTCAGGCGTGGTTTCACCCGCGGGGAGGACCAGGCGAGGGGGTGTTTGTGTCTGGGTGGGCATCCACCCCCACCTCCACGGTTCCTTTTGGCGACTCCCCTGTCGTCGTGCACCTGGTCCTCGCACCCAGTGCTGAGGCAGTGCCGCCCGTGCCGTGGCCAGGTCTGAACCAGCTGCGGGGGCCCCCGATCGACCGGGCCAGGAAGCCCAGGCCAGCCCAGCCCAGCCCAGCCCAGCTCGGCGGGGCTCTCCCAGCTGCCAGGGCCGTGATCTGCTGTGCCAGGAAGCCCAGGCCCGGCCCGGCCCAGCCCAGCCCAGCCCAGCTCGGCGGGGCTCTCCCAGCTGCACGTCAGGCAGCCTACCGTGCTGGAATCTCCACCTAGCACGGGGCCCGGGCCTGGTCACCAACCTCGGGGTTTCAAGTCACCCAAGGCCACCATTCCCACCTCCCCTGCTCGGGAAACCAGGGTGCTCCCCGCTGGAGGAAACTGGCTCGACCCCAGGGCAGGTTCTGCAAAGCCCGAGCTCACGAGGGAGCAGCGGGAGACACCCCCCCCCATCCCGTTCCTGAATGCTGCCCCTCCCCCTCCCCCCAGGAATCCCCGAGTGTTGGGTCTTCAGATATTTAAGTAGCAGCCCCCACTTCCTCTGCCCGCAGCCCGGGTGGAGGCCTGGGCGGGATCGATGTGACTGTGAATGGGGAGGAGGGTGGAGCTCCCACCCTCTCTGGGGGTGAATGGGGCGGGTGGCAGCTCAGGTGAGTAGAACCTGAACTCCCCGGGGGCCGCGTCAAAGCGCCTTTGTTCGGAGGGCTCAGCACCGACACAAAGGACCAGCTGTCACCTTGGCATGCGAACAATGCAGCCATTGTGACTTCATTTCTCTCGGATGAGCCACAGGGTTCTGACTTTCCCACTGTTTTCCCTCGGAGGGAAAAGTACCGGGTTGAGGAAGTGGGAACTTTCCCCGTGCGCTCTCCTTCCCAGGCCGCGTCCCAAACCAGAATTCCTGTCCGTTCCGGCCGGTGTGGCCTCGGGTGCGGCGGTGTCTCCCTGATGGCCAGTGGAATCTACCCGGCACGTGGAGCTCACAGCCTCCAGCTGCCGGCCAGGGCGGGAGGGCCGGTGGGCTCCACACAGCACCAGTGTTACGGGTTCGAGGGAGGAGAGTCCCCGTCCCTCCAAGAGTCCGCCACGCAGAGACAGGCTCAAGCAAAAAGACGGATTTACTGGGGAAGCAAAAAGCGAACTGACCGGCGAGGGACGCAGCGCAGACTGAAACTGCGACAGTGAAAGCGGGCTGACCGGCTGGGGACCCAGGGCAGACTGGGGCGCTGACACTGTGACCCCCCCCGAGCAGTCCTCAAATTGGGGTTCATAAAGGTGAAAGTGTGGCACAGGTGTAGGAGGTTGACGCAGGGGGCAGAGCACCCAACAAACAAGCCATTTACAGAAGCAGAATTCTGGGGTCAGGTTGACCTGATCTACTGCCCCCAACATTTCCTACCATGTTTCCCTCATCAAGATGGAGCCAGCTGTGCTCCCTACAACTTGGGACTCCTGGCCTCAGCATTGTTTTAATGGGTCCCAGCTCTGGGGCTTGAACTCTGGGCCTGGGTGCTGTCCCGGGCTCTTCAGCTGAAGGCGAGCGCTCCACCATTTGAGCCACAGCTCCGCTTCCTGTCCCTGAGCTTTCCTGCTCAAGGCTCTCTACCACGTGGGCCACAGTTCCACATCAGTTTTTTAGGGGGCTAAATGAACATAAAAGCCTCACAGACTTTCCTGCCCAGCCTGGCTTTGTACACGCACCCATACACCACAGACCACAGCGCCACACAGACGGGGATCTGAATTCTTCTCATAGCCCAACGCAGCCTCCCAGGACCTCTACACACGGCGTCTGCTCCTTAGCCAGGTGGCAGCTTCTCTCTGGGGGTAAAGGGGAAGTAGGTAGGTAGTGAGTAGGAGTGGCTCATTAGGTGTGGGTGGGTCTGGGGGCTATGGGTGGAGCTGAGGACCTGAGGCTAGGGAAAAGCTAACAGGGAAGGTCTCTGCCCCTGGCTGTTCCTCAACCAAACTGTCCTTGCCCGTGGAGGATGGAGTCCAGCCTGTTCCTTTTCCATTCTCCATTTTCTTAACCTCACCTGTCCACAAGTATGCATTGCCTCCAGCACTGCGCTTTGCCTCAGTTGACAGATCTGACTTCCTTGTCTGACGGATGCTTAAAACCCTGAGCCCCATTCTCCCTGTCCCTCACGTCTCGGTGCCCTTTTCGGTGGTGAGGAAATCCTGACTCATCTGTTGATGCCGCCTCTGCTCTTCCTTTGGAGGGAACCAGGGCCGGGGCCTCCCCCTGCAGCCCCCCTCCCCCCCCCCAGCTCCAAGTGCCTGAGCCTAGGACTTCCTCTTCCTCCCAGCACTGAGGGGCATGCCCCCCCCCCCCCACTGTGGACTGTGGGTGTGGAATGTTAGCCCGAGCCAGCCTTGCCTAGGAGGTCAGGTCCTTATATAGCCAAGCACCCCCATTTTCGTTTCTGATGGAACACTCTCCTCTCCAACCAATAAGCCAACTTCAAACTTTGCAGACCCTGTCTGGGATCTTAGCAGATCTCCACATGGCACCCTGCCCAGCCCTAAAGCTGAGAACGCTCTCAGCTCTGACACTTGCGTGGGGGACTCCAGACTACCTGAGAGAACCCTTGACTTAGAACTTTCCCTGGTTGGGGCTGGGAAGATGGCCTAGTGGCAAGAGTGCTTGCCTCCTATACAGGAAGCCCTGGGTTCGATTCCCCAGCACCACATATATAGAAAAAGCCAGAAGTGGCGCTGTGGCTCAAGTGGCAGTGTGCTAGCCTTGAGCGGGAAGAAGCCAGGGACAGTGCTCAGGCCCTGCGTCCAAGGCCCAGGACTGGCAAAAACAAAAAACAAACAAAACTTTCTCTGGTTTTAAGTTCACTTCACCTTGTACCTGGAACTCTGGCTACTTGGAAGGCTGAGATTCGGAGGACTGAAACTGGGGAAGCAGGTGGAGAATGATGGAAGATATCGCTTACTCCTAAGCTGAATTGAAACCTGTCTAATAATGAAAAAGAAAAGGGGGAGCGGGGGGGGGGGGGGCAGTGCCTCACTCCTGTCATCCTACTCAGGAGGCTGAGATCTGAGGATGGCAGTTCAAAGCCAGACCAGGCAGGAAAGTCCATGAAACTCTTGTTGTTGTCTTTTGCTGGTCCTGGGGCTTGCAAACTCAGGGCCTGGGCACTGTCCCTGAGCTTCTTACCGCTGAAGGCTAGCACTCTGCCACTTGAGCCACAGCGCCACTTCTGGCTTTTTCCGTGTATGTGGTGCTGAGTGTAATAGGGAGCCAACTCCATCTCCACTGAGCCCTCCCCCACCCTATTCAGGGAAGCTCCCCTTTACTATGTTATGTAGATTGACTACCTGAGGCCTGGGAGCTAACTGTGTCTTCTTTATTATGATAAGTTATGTAGATTGACCACCTGAGGCCTGGGAGCTTCAAGGAAACCTCCGATGAGTAGGCGTATCCGCCTGCGTCATGTGAGCCCCGCCAAATCCATGCGCCAATTCTAACTAGAACGATAGGTTGGTTCAAATAGATACTATGAGACAGACTGTAACTCTACTGGCCACCTGCGTGCGGCCTGGCATGCTCTGTGAGTGTTGTATCCTCATTGGCCGCCTGCGTGTGGCACGTTTGACTGTGATGTTTGCCTTATAATAACCAGGCTGGAGGCCACACGGACACGCGGTCCCAGCTCCCGAGTCTGGGCTGCACACGTGGTCGGCAGTTTCGGCTCCCGAGTCCGGGCTGCGACCAAGGCCGGTCGGTTCACTTTTTACTTCCCCAATAAATCCGTCTTTTTGTCATCTTGTAGCTGGAGACTGTGTGGTGGACTCTTAGGGGAACCAGGAATCCCCTCCCTTGGGGGGGGGACCCCGTTTCATTGTAGCGAACCCCCACTCCACTTCACTGAGGAATCGAACCCAGGGCTAGGCAGGCACTCTACAGCTGAGCCACCTTCCCAGCTGCCCTGCGGATTTTATGTATGCATGCCTGAAGTGCAGTAAGCCTCTGGAGTACACTGTGGCACAGGCAATGTCCTTGGGTGTGGGTCAGGTGGCGCGGCCCTTGTGTCGGCCACAGGAGGATTCAGGCATCGGGGAGATGTGCGGAGGGTGATGAGGAAGTCTAGCAGGAAACACAGGCCCCCGAGAAGGAGATCCATCGAGGGGCCGGATGCAGGCTCCGGGGTCCAGCCCGAGCTCAGGGGCAAGGAGAGGGAGCATTAGGAGTAGGTGTGATTGAAGGTCCAGGCCGCAGGCGCCTTCTCCCCCCGGTGCCGCTCATCACCGTGCTCATCACCGCGCGTGATGCGCTCGTTCTGTGGCTGTTCCTCAGGGCCCTGCGCTTCCTTCTCCCGCGCTCCTGTCTGTCCTGGGCCCATGGAGACTGTGCAGGGTGGAGGCAGAGTTGCTAAGGTTTCCTCGCGCTGTGCGCGGGTCGGTGGCCGCCCCGCAGCGTAGACGCCTGTGGGTTCAGTAGACAGGAAGTGGATGGCTGGTGGGGTGAGTCTCGGCCGAGCCGCGGTGTCGGGGGCTTGAGCGCTTCTGAGAATGCCCACGCCTTCCAGTCCCCGTGGGTGTGCAGAGCCCGGTGAGAGAGAGGTCCCCCAGGAGGCACGAAAGGAGCTCCTGGGGCGCCCTGCCTCGCTGCAGCTTTCCCGTGCGCCCCGTCCCTCCTGGCTCAGCAGGGCCAGGGCGGCCCACGACCAGCCTTGCCAGGGAAGCCACCGGAGTCTCCTCCTGGGGGCGCGGAGGGCGCAGGCCGGGCTGGGGCACTCCAGAACGGGTCGTCTGGACTCGGGGGAAGCCCGTCGTGGAAGGGGAGGCCGGGCTCCCGCACAATGCTCAGCCCCACTGCTGCCCGGGCAGCAGAGAATGTCTGCCACACACGTGTTGTGTTACACACCAGCGTGTGCCGTCTTGGAGCTTGGGGGGGGGGGAAGGTCCGGACACACCTGTCTCTGTTTGGCGTTGTGTTTCGTGGCGTTTCTGAGTCAGGGCACCTATTCTAGGAAGCAGAGGGAGCTTTGCTCGTTGGGGTTTACCAGGTGGGCATGGCGGGGACACACCAGATAACTTTCCAAGGGGTGCAGTGGAAAGGGGGGGTCCCCCTAATGGTTGGCAAGTGGAGCGGAGTCTCTGGTTGTTAGGAGATTTGTTTCCAGCATAAACTCGGCAAGTGTGGCCTAATGGGGCAGACTGCTCACCTGGGGCAATTTGCTTTCTCTCAGGAGCTGCAGGGTAAATGCTTCGCGGTGAAGTATGGCGTCTGTGTGTCTCATGCTGACACTGGGCTCTATGGGACTTACACCTGGCCCTCAGCGCAGCGGGCCTACTTTCCGTGGGTCAGCATGGGGGAGAGGTATGGAGATGGGGAGGTGGGGGGGAGGGGGAGGATCTACATCGGTGGTGTCAGTGGTTTTTGAGTTGTTTTTCTCACAGCTCCTGTAAGCTAAAAGATAGAATAATGGGAGCCGTGGTCCCTACAAAAGAACAGAAGTGGAAGCCCCTGCCGGCTCTGGCGGCTGGCTGGGGGGGAAACGGCTTCTGTCCTGAGGGGGAGTCACCCGTCCTATGGATGGGGGGTGGGGGGGCTGCACGTCACCTGACCCTGCTGAAAGTTCAGAGAGAGCTTACTGCGAGCTTCCCCTCCGGTGTGATGCCCGGGTTTGAACGCAGGGCCTTCTACTCGCTCCGCTCGCTGGCTTAGGTTGTACCTTCAGCCTGGCTTTTTGCCATTTACTATGGAGATAGTTTCATCTCAGACTTCTGCCAAGGCTGGCTAGGATTATAGACAGGTGGAGAGTGGGGGGGGGGGGGGAGTGTGGGCGGTGCGTGTGTGTGCGTGCGCGCGCTGTCTGTCGTGACCCATCCATCCAAGGTCTGTGGATTTGATTTCAGTCCTGGACATAGGGTCAGAAGCCCCTTAGGAAGGAAGACGTCTCAGATTCCAGAAGTATGGGGCCCTGGGGACACGGGCTTCTGTGGGGACCGTGGCCAGGCTCACTCCCCGGGCTGAGATCAGGGGCAGATTCCTGCGGATGGTCAGGGCAGTCCCCGCCCAGTGAGCTGGCTGTCTCAGGCCTGCGGGACAACCCTGGCTGGCCTGGTGAAACGCGGCCTCCTCCGCGGGTGGTGAGCCCCAGCCTGAGCCTCTACACCTCTTTCTACTTCTAGGAATTCAGTGGCTAAGGAGGGACGCCCACTGTCAGTATCCTTTACTTATTTATTTAGCTGGTCCTGGGGCTTGAACTCAGGGCCTGGGCGCTGTCCCTGAGCTTTGGTGCTCAAGGCTAGCGCTCTACCACATTGAGCCACAGCTCTACTTTGGTTTTCTGACAAGTAACTGAAGCTTAAGAGTCTCGTGGGTTTTCCTTCCCCTGGCTGGCTTTGAACCACGATCCTCACATCTCGGATTCCTGAGTAGGTAGGTTACTGGCGTGAGCTGCCGGCGCTTAGCATCCTGAGCCATGGCTGACAGCCGTCTTAGCTTTTTATGCCCAGAAAAGAATTTTACACAGAGAATCCGTTGTCATCCCAAGCATGTGGAATAGCTTATTTAAAAAACAGTACAGGGCTGGGAATGTGGCCTAGTGGTAGAGTGCTTGCTTCACATACATGAAGCCCTGGGTTCAATTCCTCAGCACCACATAAAAAAAAGCCAGAAGTGGCGCTGTGGCTCAAGTGGCAGAGTGCTAGCCTTGAGCAAAAAGAAGCCAGGGATGGTGCTCAGGCCCTGAGTCCAACACTTTATACTTTATTACCCCTATGTCCGTCTCCTCCCCTCCCCGCCAAGCCCCAGGCTTCCCTCAGAAAGAGACCCTACCTGGAAGTGCCCATCCACCACGCTTGAAAATATGAACCCCCCTGGCTCTTCCTTGATGTGCCCCCCATGGTTTCCGCCCCCTCTCCAAGGCCTCACCCTCTCTTCTCAGCCCCAGGGGCTTCCTGCAGATGCTGTCTCTGTTTTGGTTCCTGAAATCCCAGTAGTGCTTGAACATTAGGAGTTCAGTGGAGGGACAAAGATAAACCGCTGTGTTTCAGCCTCTGGATGCATCTCCACATCCACATGGACAGGGTTCTAAGTGGGCTTTTGTTTGTCTGTAGTTTTGACAGGTGCTCAGGGGTCCTCCTGTCTAGTTCTGTCAATCAAGGCTCACACGGTGCCCGCTAGAGGCACAGCCCGGCTTCTGGCTTTTTGCTGGTTAACTGGAGAGAAGTATCTCAGATTTGTCTGGCTTCGAGGGATCCTCAGATCTCAGACTCCTGAGCAGCTGGACTTACGGGTGTGAGCTGCTGGTGCCTGGTTCATGGGTTTGTTGTGTGTACTGACAAATTTAAAAGATGGGCCACAGTGTATAACTTCAGCAATATATAGCCCTTATTTGATGTTAACAAACATAACCACGTTAGTTATTATTATTATTATTACTATTTTGCGGTGCTGGGAATTCAACCAGGAACTCTTGCATTCACTCTACTATTGAGCTAACTCCAGACCCCAACACATTATATATATGTATATATGTCAAAAAATTGTTTTTGGTCAGTTGTGGGTCTTGAACTCAGGGCCTAGGCGCTGTCCCTGAGCCTCTTTGTGCTCAAGGCTAGTGCTCTACCACTTGAGCCATAGCATCACTTTTGTTTTTTTGTGTGGTTAACTGGAGATAAATGTCTCCTGGGGACTTTTCTGCCTGGGCTGCCTTTGAACCGCAATCCTCAGATCTTAGGATTACAGGTGTGTCACTGGAGCCTGGCTCTCTCTCAGACAGACACAGACACAGACAGACACAGTCAGTGGTGGCACGTGAACTTAAGGCCCGGGCACTGGCTGGCTACAAACTGCAATCCTCAGATCTCAGCCTCCTGAGCAGCTAGAGTTACAGGTGTGAGCCACAGTGCAGTGCCTGGCTACATTGTGTGCATGTGCTCCTGCGTCTGCATCCACTCTCCAGCTTCGTTATGCAGAAGCTGAGGAGGAGGAGGAGCTGTTACGTGTTGTGTATGACTGTCCGGCATGGAGACAAGCACAGACAACTTATGGTTACCCCACGCCTATTATCCATGTTACAAGAAGGAAGTCCTAGGGAATGACTGGTCTCTCTCGTCTTCCCTGAAAACCACCTGCAGGTCTGTGGAAATCTGGCTGCTTTTGTTCCAAAACCTCTGCTAGTGGCCCTCCTTAACTTCCCGACTCCAGGCACCCACCCTTCCTTTCTGTCTCAGCTTTCTTCAGTTTCTGTCGCTGGTTAAGAGCTCTGCTCCCTTCAAGCTGCAGGGCCTGTTCTGGGCCTTCAGTCCTTTGCCTCTGGCTCCTCTCCCAACTTGCTTCTTCCTGTGAATCCTCTCTGGCCATGTCAGAGGTACTCTTCCTCTGCGCCAGCGTCCAGGAGCCCTGCTTAGGGCTTGGAAGGAACCCTCTGCCTTCGTCAGTGGAGCTCTGCTTCTCCTGGAGCGGCTTCAGACACCAAGACCTCCTGGACGTTCAGTGGTTCATGCCGGTTGTACTGTGGATTCTTGCTTTTGTACTGGTGTGTCTCGAGGTACAGCTCCTCACAGTGGAAGACCTCCGTGTGTACAGGAATGTCTTCGTGCATACTGTTACTTTTTTAGATGGGGAAGAGAAGCTATTTGTGGTTATCCTGCCAACTTGCTATTTAAAATTCATGTGCCTGCACTTCAAGATTAGCTCACAATGCCTTTAGAGACTTACTTGAATGTGAAATGTCACATGATAGCACTGTCAACACACCAAAATGGAAACAAAACTCCAACCTGCTGGCAGATACAGTTACAAGTGACCAGCCAAGCTGGAATGTAGCTGAATGAAATTCTAGTCTTTCCTCAGATTATCATGAGTTTTGTTGTGAAGTGGACATATCCCCTAGTAAATCCAAATCCCACAGTAAATGGACTATCTTCCTTTTGACTATCACTTAGAGAAAATAAAGAACTAAAGCTGAGGGCCTGTGGGTCACTTCTGTAATCCTAGCTACTCAGGAAGCTGAGGCCCAGAGGAATGAAACCAGTCTAGACAGAAAAAGTCCATGAGGGGGCTGGGAGGTTGGCTTAGCGGTAGATGGCTTGCCTTGCATGCATGAAGCCCTGGGTTCGATTCCTCAGCACCACATAAAGAGAAGAAGCCAGAAGTGGCGCTGTGGCTCAAGTGGTAGAGTGCTAGCCTTGAGCAAAAGGAAGGCAGGGACAGTGCTCAGGCCCCTGGATTGGCAAAAAAAAGGAAAAAGTCCATGAGATTTAATCTCCAAAATAACTAGCAAAATGCTGGGCTGGAGGCATGGCTTAAGTGGGAGAGTGCTAGGCAAGCAAGAAAGTTGAGCAAGCATGAGGTCTTGAACTCTGGTATCAGGAAAAAAAAAAAAAAAGAATTGAGCTCTCTTTCGGCTCTCAGTGGTAAAGCACTTAGCATTTACAACACTCTCGACTGGGTCTCCAGTACAGATAATTAAACTTTTATGCTGGACACTGTGTGGTATGTCTGTAACCCCAGCACTCAGGATGCTGAGAGGACAAGAGGATCAATCCACGATGTTATGAGACCCCGTCTCAGAATGGCCCACACCAAACCAAATCAGGGACAAAAAGCGCATACTCCAATCGTACTTCTTCAGCTCCTGAGTACACTTGTCATCCCTGGGAGTTTAACTATACCCGTATACATACACACACATATATGCATATATATACACATACCCACATAAACATACAGAACCACATACATATGTACACATATACATATGTATGTGTATTTCGCCTCCCCCCTGGGGAGAATGTTTTACTTGCTACCATTTAAAAAAATAAGCAGCTGGGCTGTGGTGGCTCATGCCTGTAACCGTAGCTACTCAGGAGGCTTAGATCTGAGGATCATGGTTCCAAGGCAGGAAAGTGAAACTCTGATCTCTAATCACAGAAAAAGCCAGAAGTGGCACTGTGGCTCAAAGTGGTAAGAGTGCTAGCCTTGAGCAAAAGGAGCTCAGGGACAGTGCCCAGGCTCAGTTAAAGGCCCAGGACTGTCAAGAAAATAGCATACATTAGTTTGACCTTATTTTTAACTCTAGGATTGGGCATTTTACCCCATAAAATAGATCTTCATGTGTGGGCTGAGGGGAAGAGGCTGGGTTTATCTTTATCTATTTATTTTTGACGGTCCTGGGGCTTGAACTCAAGAGTCTCAAGGGCTTGTCAGCACAGCGTGGCTTTACTCTGGCCCGAAAGCAATGACCTGGAGCAAAGACTAAGACCATTCCAAAGCTTCTTTTCTTGTCAGGCAGGATTAGCACTGAAGTGTTTACCTCAAGGTCACTGCAGGTCTTTTTATTTGTTTTGGTTTTGTCGCCGGTCCCGAGGCGTGGACTCAGGGCCTGAGCACCGTCCCTGGCTTCCTTTTGCTCAAGGCTAGCGCTCTACCTCTTGAGCCACAGCACCAGTTCCGGTTTTCTACGTAAGTGGTGCTGAGGAATCGAACCCAGGGCTTCACGTATGGGAGGCGAGCGCTCTACCACTGGGCCTTACTCCCAGCCCCTCTGCAGGTCTGGTCATCTACGGACCCAGGTTGGGGCACGTCCTCACGGGGCCGCTTTGGGGAATCCCGATTTCTCGGGTCGGTCGGTCTGAGGTTCCGCGCGTGGTGACTCCGTTTGGAGTTTGTCCTGGCTCCCTGGGGCTCCGGGCAGGGCTGGGCCTCAAAGCCGGGCCTCTCCCAGCTTCTATTGTATTTAACAGGCCTGTGAAGTAATCCGCGGGCAGGTTAACGGGAGAACAAGTACGTAAAACCCATCACACGCGCGAGGGCCCCACCTGGTCGGCGCTCGGCGGTGCCCACGCGGGGGCGGCCCGGGCCCTCAGCCTGGGGCGGCGCGGGGGCCTCCTCCGCCCGGGCGATGACGGCGGGCCGGGCCGGAGGGCGCGGCTCCCCCACCCGGCGGCCACGTGCGCCCGCCTCGCCCGCCTCGCCCGCCGGCTGGGCCTCCGCGAGGACGCGCGGCCCGGCGCGCGGGGAAGGCCGCGAGGCCCCGGGCGTCTCCGTCCCCCGGGGCCGCCCGCAGCAGGGCGGCGTGCCGGGCCCGGGACGGGGGGGGGGGGCGGAATGGGGCCGCCGCGCCCGCTCGCCCGCCCGCCCGCTCCGCGACGACCTGGCTCTCCGCTCGAGCGGCGCTCCGGCGCGGGCAGCGGCCGCCGCGCATGCGCGGCGTCAGGGCCGGGCGGAAGTCGACGCTGACGCGCCGCCGCCGCGTGACGCACTTCCTGTTTGTTGTTGGAGAAAAGGAGAGAAAGGAAAGCGCGAGGAGCCGCCGCCACCGCCGCCGCCGCCGCCAGCGCAGCCGTGCCGGACCCGCGAGGAGCTCGGCCGCCCGCCCTTTTCTTCTCGCCGGCCGCCCGCGTCCTCGGTGAGGAGGGGCCCGGGGGCCGGGGGCGGGCCGGGCGCGCCGCGGGGCCGGCGGCGGCCGCGGACCCGACCCGGAGCCGGGCCGCGGGGTGCGGGGGCCGGGGTCGCGCCGGGCCGCGGCCGGGGCGCCCTCCGGGGAGGCCGGGCCGGGGCGCGGGCGCCGGGGGCGAGGGCGCGGGCCGGGGGGGGGGTGGGCCGCGGGCCGGGGCCGGGGGCCGGGCCGGGGGCCGGCGGACCCGGGGCTCTCGGCGGCGGCGTCGGGTCTGCGCCGGGCCGACCCCTCCCCCCGGCCGGCGGCGGCGGCGGTTGGGCCGGGCCCGCGCGTGGGGCGGCGAGGCCGGCCGGGGCCGGCGGGTTCGGAGGGCGGCGACCTCGGCGGGCCCCGGGCCCCGAGCCCGCCCGGGAGCCCGCGCCGTGAGCACGGGAGGCTCGGGCGAGGGAGCCCCTGCGGCCGGCCCGAGCTGCCGACGGGGCCGGGGCGCCCGAGCCCTTTCTAGAACCGTCCAGGGACGGCTGGAAGTTTTGGTCGGTGGTGTTGAACTCCATTCCTGGGAGACCGGCTCGGGGTTTCCCTTGGCAACTGCGTCGCCGCCTGTGGTTTATGTAACTCCGGTTTACGTAACTGAAGTTTACATTAACGCGCGGGTCGTGGAGACCGGGGGCTGCGAGCTGCAGACCTCGAGTGGACTGGAAAAGAAAGGGCTTCCCGAGACGACGGTGGGTACCCCGGAGCTGCGCGGGCCGCCGCGGGAGGTCCGGCCTCGGCCCCGCCGCCGGAGACCCGGGGCGCCCTGGGTGGCTTCCAGTGGACGTTTGTACCATGGAGACCCGCTCTACCTACCTCCCTGGCTCCATCCCTCACTCCATGTGTGGACTGTTGGAAGACCGTTTATTGGAAAAAGTTAAGAGCAGGGGGCCCAAAGAAAAGAAAAAAGAAACTAGCCAAACGACTAAGTTGTGACTTCAGTCTGGTCTCTACTAGCTCTTCAGGTTAACCTCGTTTTTTTTTTCTGATGATGAATTTCCCAGTGTCTGAAAGTAATTAGCAAATCTTTCTCCCCTCTAGCTTTTCTTCCCTCTGGGGATGTTTCCTCTAGGTTGTGTTTCTGTTTCAACCCCAAGAAGTTTTTAACTCCCTTGTGGTTAGGGATTATCTTCTAGGTTTCTTTGTTGATAAAATGGTGAGTTACATCTACACACTTGGAGGCTGTGCAGGCTTTTTTGAATATGTAGAATATGAAATTCGGGAAGGTGCCTTTGGTGTGGTCCTTGTGGATGTGGGTGATTCGATCATTTGGAAGTGGGAGAACGAAAGGATTAAAGTTTACTTTGGGGAGGTATTGGAGCTTGAACTCGGCCCTCTCAGCCTTGTCATCTGTGCCTCCAGCTCTGCTTTTTGATGATTATGGAGACTTCTCAGTGGACTTTTTTTTTTTTTTTACCCAGGCTAGATTTGCACCGGAGATTCTCAGTATCTCCATCTCCTGAGTAGCTAGGATTACAGGTGTGAGCCATAAGGCACACCTAACTTCAGTAGTAATAATAATAGTAATAATAATGTGTGCCAGTCCTGAGCCTTGAACTGTCTCTGAGCTTTTGTGGCTCAATCCTAGCGCACTCACTTGAGCCACAGCTGTAATTGGGAACATCCCAGACTTTTCATTTCTTTATTGTCAAAGTGATGTACTGAGGGGTTGCAGTTTTCAAACCTAAGGCACTTAGTATACATTTCTTATCCAACTTAGCTCCTCCCTCACTCCCCTCCTTTCCCCCGTCCCCATTTCCCCCTCCCCCATGAGTTGTACAGTTACACCATATAGTTTTGTAAGTATTACTGTTGCATTGGCATATTTTTTCATCCTTTGTCTCTTGATTTTGGTATTCCCTTTCCCTTCCCTAGTTCCAATACACGGATATACAATATCCAGGGTACTAAAATCAGTTACAGGGATATCGGGTGAAACCACAGGGAGGAAATACAAAAGAAAAAGGGCATAATTTCATATGCTATGTTGAAAATAATGATATACCACTTGTTTCCATAATTTGGAGTTCATTTCACTTAGTATCATGTTATGGACATAGCCATTGAGCTATTGTGATATTTTGCTAGGACTATCCTACACGTGTACTGATTATTCCCAATGAGGGGAACCATAGAGTATGTTTTTTTGGGTCTGACTTACTTCACTTAGTATGATTTCCCCCTAGTCCTTCCATTTCCTTACATGGGGCAATGCCATTCTTTCTGATAGAGGCATAGAATTCCATTGTGTATATGTATCACATTTTCCTGATCCACTCATCTACTGAGGGGCATCTGGGTTGGTTCCATATTTTAGCAATGACAAATTGTGCTGCAATGAACATAGTTGTGCTGGTGGCTTTAGTGTGGTCTTGCTTTTATCTTTTGGGTAGATGCCCAAAAGTGAGGCTGCTTGTATCCTAGACTTTTCTGTCCCAGCTGGCTTTGAACTTGTGATCTTCAGATTCCAGCTTCCTGAGTAGCTAGGATTACACCAGCCCCAGGCTACGTGGTTTTTTTATTTATTTATTGTTATTATAGAGGTGTTACTCAGAAGGGCTACATTTACATTCATACCTCAGGTAATAAAATACATTTCCTTCCATACAGAGTCATCTGTTCCCTCACTCCCATTCCCTCCCATCTCCACTCAGGAGTTGTACAGTTCACTTTCATCAATGTCCATTGCACTCCACCGGTCCACTTTTTCACCCTTTGCCTGCATGTGTTTCTAATTTAAAAAAAAGTTCAAGCTGGGCTTTGGTGGCTGGCTCATGCCTGTAATCCTAGCCATTCTGGAGGCTGAAATCTGAGGATTGCAGTTCAAGGTCAGCCCAGACAGGAAAGTCCTGGAGATTCTTAAATAAACTACACCCCAAATGCTGGAAGTGGCTCAGAAGTGGCACTGTGGCTCAAGTGGTAGGGTTCTATCCTTGAGCACAAAGAAGCTCAAGGACAAAACCTAAGCTCTGAGTTCAAGCCCCAGGACTGGCAAAAAAACAAAACACAAATCTGAGCTGGGCGCGCGTGACTCAGACTTGGAATCCTAGCTACTCAGAGACTGTGATCTCAGGATCGCGAATCAGAGCCGGCCCAGGCTGTAAAATCAGTGAGACTCTAGCGGTGGAGCAGTGGCTCGGAGTGGTAGAGTTGCTAGCCTTGAGCAAAAAAGCTCAGGGACAAGGCCGGTGCCCTGAGTTCAAGCCCCATGACTGGGGGAAATTCTGGTGATCTCCCTATGTAATCCAGGAGAGCCTCCTCCGAGATAAGTTGGTTTTGGGTTGTGGGAGATGAGAGTTAGGAGTTGAGGGTGCTGAGAACCTTAAAACCTGATGGAGGGGCTGGGAAGGTGACTTAGTGGTAGAGTGCTTGCCTAGCATGGATGAAGCCCTGGGTTCCATTCCTCAGCACCACGAACATAAAAAGCCGGAAGTAGCACTATGACTCAAGTGGTAGAGTGCTAGCTAGCCTTGAGCACAAAGAAACCAGGGAGTACTCAGGCCCTGAGTTCAAGCCCCCAGACTGGCCAAGGCCCCCCCCCCCCCAAACAAAACAAAACAAAAAACCAACAACAAAAAACCCAGTGGGTTGAGCACTGTCTTCAAAAACTTATTTTAGAATTTTCTTCTGTACAGAACTGTTCGATATAGTAGTTGTCTAGTTCTTATTGTATCTGCAAGCTCTCCTTTTTAAGTAAGTCCCTCCCCTCCGGCTTCCTGAGGACAGGGTACCTAGCAGCCCAGGTTGACTTCCTTCTCCTGTTCTCAGCTGCTTATAATGTTGTTGGATGGAGGCACTGGTTTATCCCATTGTTTCAAGTGGCAGAGCCATTTTTCCCTTGTGTTTCTCTTATCTTTGGACAGTTTCAAGCAAATACACCATTGTCTTCATAACCACTGTTAAGGATTTTCAGCTTAGCAAATTAAAAACCCAGTTTTTCTTTTTTGCTTGTGGGGCTTGAACTCAGGGTCTGGGTGTTGTCCCTGAGCCCTTTCACTCAAGGCCAGCGCTCTACCATTTTGAGCCATAGTGCCACTTAAAAACCCAGTTTGGAGGGAGCACTGGTGGGTGTTTCACTCTTGTAATCCTAGCTACGCAGACTGAGATCTGAGGATCGGAGTTTAAAGCCAATTTTGGCAGGAAAGTCCGTGAGATTATCTCCATTTACGCAAAGATCCAAAAGTGGTTCAAGTGGTAGAGGGGCTAGCCTTAAGCACAAAAGCCAAGGGACACTATCCAGGCCTTGAGTTCAAACCTTGGAGACCAACACCATAAAACAGTTTTGGAGTGGGATTGTCTATCTGCTTGCATACTTTGCAGAGAGGATACCACAAAACTCTTGCCTCCCGGTCACTGTCTACCTGTATGGCGATCCACGAGTACACATACGTCAGCCTTGCTTGTTGAGGGGTCACCTATGTTGGTAATGCTTCCCAAAGATACACTTTTTTGTGCTGTCCTGGGCCTTGAACTTAGGTCCCGGGTTCTGTCCCTGAGCTTTTGTTTTGCTCATGGCTAGTGCTCTACCACTTGGCCACACCTCCACTTCTGTTGTTTTTGTTGAGTAATGGAAGATGAGAGTCAGTCTCTTGAGTAGCTAGGTTTACTTGCCTGAGCCATGGCACTCAGCTCTGACACCCAAAACAACAATAGCAGTTTAGTAAGAAGTGATTATAATCAGACTTTCTACTTGATGACACGTGATCAGGTTTGTTTGTTTTTTTATTTAGCTTCTCCACTTTGTTTGGAAGTGATAATTCTGTGCTAAATCTTTGGGACTGATTCATTCAGGACACCATCTAGTGGTGATGTGCTGGTGACTTCAAGCTCATGAATAAATGAACTCTGAGTAGCAAGATTGAGGGCTGCAGTTTCTTCTCTCTTTATGAAGAGAAGAGAGAACTTAACATAGGGAGAGAAAATGGGGGCAATTAGTTGGGCTTCTCAGTGGCATGCTGGTAATTGTAGAGAGGCAAAGGCAGGAGGATAGACAGAAGCCTAGGTCAGTGTGAAGCTAAGAGGGGCGGTAAAAGCAACAGGGCAGAAGGAGGCTTGGAGACAAAGACTTACAGTACCTCGATAAGTGAGCCTGTAAAAATTTGGTATTTCCTTTAGTCACTGTTACGCATTAAGGTATCCATAACTTTGGGATGGACATGAAAAACCACACCACTCCTTTTGTGTTAACCTACCTGAAAAGTAGACTTCCAAATCTTACTTTTTTGAAGGAGGGAAAATTAAGTTCTGGGAAATAAAGAAAAGATCCAGAGTGCATATCAAAGAGGCTTCAAGCTTGTTTGTAATTGTTATGCCTACTTCATTAGCTGTACTTTATTTGGCTGTTAAGTTCTCCTTTAGAAAGGCATTGTAGTTGACATTTAGCATGTGGGCTGGGGGAAAACGTGTTTTTAGGGTTAACTTCTTAAGTGTCTCAAGTAGCTGAAACAGGTGTGAAATTTAGGCTGATGGGAAGGGTGGATACTTGATTGGGCCGGAGAAAGTGCCAAGGTGCCCTGGAAGGGTTATGCTTGGTGGTTGGGGAAGACAGGGCGAGCATGAAGCCCCTTGAAGAGCCTCCCAGATGGATGCCTTCATCTCTGCCGCCTCACACTGGGATTTCTGTGCTGCTGCTTTCTAGAGACAGGTACTGAACTTTGAACTCCACTCTACTACTCGAGCCACGTCCCAGCCCCTTTTTGCTCTATTTTTCTTGTTCTCTTTTTCTTCCTCAAGCATCCAGTGTCATTTTCTTACATAGTTTTGTGTCTCCATACCCCTTCTCCCCTCCCATCCATCTTCACACAGTGCTCCATCTACCACCTAAGGCCTCCCGGGAGGTCACAGGCTTATACCACCATGTCCCCAGCTTATTGACTGGCTGTTTTCTCTCCCAACTGGCAGCAAACCTCCAGATCCATCTCTTCATTCACCTGGCTGTTGATTGAACCAGTCCTTGCCTATGTTAGGCAAGTTCTCTATCACTAAGCAATACACCCTCTCAAATGCTAGGCACTCCATCACAGCCCTGTACTGTATTTGACACCTCTGTAATTTGTCCCTGTGTACTTTATCATAGTGTAGCAAATATGTTATCCTTCTTTTTCTCCCAGTTGTGGAGCTTGAACTCAGGGCCTGGGCGCTGTCCCTTAGCTCTTTTGCTACAGCTCCACTTCAGTTTTTGAGTAGTTAATTGGAGGTAAGACTTTTCTGCCTTGGCTGGCTTCTAACCATGATCCTCAGATCTCAGCCTCCTAAGTAGCTAGGATTACAGGCATGAGCCACGGCACCTGGCTAAATGTTATCTTTCAGACAACTTCTGTGGACTGGGAATGTGGCTTTGCAGTAGGGTGCCTACCTAGCATGCATGAAGCCCTGGGTTCAACTCCTCAGCACCACATATACAGAAAAAGCCAGAAGTGGTGCTGTAGCTCAAGAGGTAGAGTGCTATCCTTGAGCAGAAAGAAACCAGGGACAGTGCCCCAGGACTGGCAAAAACAAATTGTGTCATCTTCTTAATACAGGTTTGCTTGAAATTGACATTTAAGTATGTGTGTAAGGGGTAGAATTCCTTAGAAATTTGATTTAATGCATTTATTTAGAGAAATAGAAGGTGGGTAGGTTGGCTAGAGAAAGCATTTGGAAAATACAGCGGGAATTTGAGGTTAGCCAACTGTTTTGATGGTCCCTTCCCATTTCCTTTCTTTTTCTTCTCTCTCCCCTCTACCTCCAGCTTAGTGCATGCTAACTGAGGGCTCTACAGTGGAGCTACACGCCCAGTCCTTAGAGCACAAGTGACACCTAGTAATAAGGTTAGTGCAGGCAGTTTCTTTGAGAAATTCATGCACTTTCTCCCTCATACAAAAAGGATACAAGAAATGAGTTGGACTGGGCTAGGGATCTCACTCGTGGTGGAGTGCTTGCTTAGTCTTGGTTCAAGGTCTTGGTTCTATCAACACTGTTAAAATTACTGGGCTTCTGTCTTTAGAATGTTCTATTAACAAAACTTACAAACGCACCTAGCATCACCTGTAGAATCATTAATTGCAGAAGGTGTGACAGGCAATTTAGCTTTTTGGGGGCTGATCCGGGTGCTTGAACTCAGGGCCTGGATGCTGGCCCTGAGCTTTTTTTGCTCATGACTAAGCCACTTAAGCCACAGCTCCACTTTCAGCTTTTTAATTGGAGATAAGAATCTCACGGACTTTCCTGCCTGGGTTAGCTTTGAACTGCAATCCTCAGAGCTCAGCCTCCTTACAGGCATGAGGATTACAGGCATGAGCCCACCAGCACTATTTAGCTTTGATGAGAACTTTTTTGTTAGTGATGTTGGTTGTGGGACTTGAACTCTGGGCCTAGGCACTGTCCGGAGCTCTTCAGCTCAAGCCTTGTGTTCTACCACTTGAGCCACAGCACCACTTCTGGTTTTCTGGTGGTTAATTGGAGATGAGTCTCATGGACTTTCTTGCCCAGGCTGGCTTTGAACAGCTGGCATTTTGAACCGTGATCCTCAGATCGCAGCCTCTGGAGTAGTTAGGATTACAGACATGAGCCACTGGTGGCACCCAGCTTAATCAGAACTCTTTGGAGTTGAGAATACACTGACATGCCAGCAGTGGTAGAGAATGGATATTTAGGTATTTGAATCACCAGCCTCCTCCCTGAAGTAGCACTGAGCAACCTGTTTAATGCCCATGGGTGAATACCTTAGTCCTATTACACACAAGGATTTTTTTGTCTTAATGAAATCTGTCTGGAGAAGGTGACAATGAAAGTGGATGAGCAGGTTCTTACTCTTGAGGGTTGGAAATGGGAGATTATAAATTTATGGATTGAAGGTTTCACACTCCAGAGGCTTGTAGTAGTTTTTCTCTTTCAGATAAAAGGTATTTTTAGGATTGGCAGGAGTGATTAGAATTTCAGTAAAGTGAAAATTTATAGGCCTGGGTGTTTTTTTTTCTGTCCTTCGTGGTTGCTTCTAGTTATGCAGGGTTTTCCTTGAGAGTAGGCTTAGGCTCATGACACTGCCCAGGCCCTGAGTACAATTTGACTTGACTAATTTTTATTACTGTTTCGGATGTTAGAGTACTCTTCTTACACTTACACTTGGAACTCATTGCTGGTTGCCTCCTTTCTCCTTTCTGGATGCAGTCCAGAGTTTTAGCTGTATATCTCAGTAGCACTATCAACCTAATCCTCCCAAGCTCCCGACTTACTATTACTAGTGTCTTCTTTTTTTTGGCCAGTCCTGGGCCTTGGACTCAGGGCCTGAGCACCGTCCCTGGCTTCCTCCCGCTCAAGGCTAGCACTCCGCCACTTGAGCCACAGCGCCGCTTCTGGCCGTTTTCTGTATATGTGGTGCTGGGGAATCGAACCTAGGGCCTCGTGTATCCAAGGCAGGCACTCTTTGCCACTAGGCTATATCCCCAGCCCACTAGTGTCTTCTGCTTGTTAGGTATTCTGTGTTGAAAGAGTGAATTGGAAACATTGAGACTTTTTTTTTTTCCTTTTTGCCAGTGTGGGGGTTCACCCTGCTTGCTCACTGCTAGTGATCTGTTTCCCTGAGACAAAGACAGCATCACTCTGGGTAGCTCTGGTGCACCTTGGTCTGATGAAGACTCCTTGCCCTGCTTCTGCAGCATTAAACCTACACATTTCATTACTAGCTTCAGATTTCCCAGCCAGAAAATGACAGGAAATAGTCATCATGTCAGCCTTATTAAAGCTGTTGTGTTTGGGTGAAAGGGCATGAGATACATTTATTTATTTTTGCTTGACACAGTTAGGACTCAGATTGACCTGTGATTTTTTTGGGGTGTATGTGTGTCAGTCATGGGGCTTGAACTCTGGGCCTGGGTGCTGTCCCTGAGCTCTTCAGAAGAGCTCCAGGCTAGCGTCCTACCACTTTGAGCCATGGCGCCACTTGGGTTTTCTGTTGGTTTACTGAAGATAAAGAGTTTCACAGACTTTCCTGTGCAGGCTGGCTTTGAAGCGCAATCCTCAGATCCCAGCCTCCTGAGTAGCTAGGATTACAGGTGTGAGCCACTGGTACCTGGCCTTTGACCTTTTTTTTTTTCCTTCAATGTGTCAGGTGTCTGTAGCCTGGTGTCCAGCTAGCTGTTCTTTGGCCTGTAACCCTCAGACTTTAGAAAGGACACTGCTGGTCCTTCATAGATAGGGTGGGAAAGGAGCCAGAACGCTTGCTTGCAGAAGTGAAGTGGGCAAAAAGCTTAGGGACAACACCCAGGCCCAGAATGCAAGCTCCAGGACTGGCCAAAAAAAAGGAGGTAATATCACAGACTTGACTCACTGCTGGCTGGATTCAAACTATGATCCTCAGATCTCAGCCTCCTGGGTTGCTAGAATTACAAGCATGACACACCAGTGACTAACCTGAGATCTTGTTAATGATCACAAATGGATTGGTGCTTCAGGGATCTAATGTGAAGGTATGGGTCTTATAAACAGTCCTAAAACACAGAGGACTGACATGTAGCAGGCAAACTTGCTGGAACAGGAGACAGGCTTATTATGTCTTGACCTTATAGTTGCTATAGTAGTCTCTTTTTCTTTACCAGTCCTGGGCCTTGGACTCAGGGCCTGAGCACTGTCCCTGGCTTCTTTTTGCTCAAGGCTAGCACTCTGCCACTTGAGCTACAGTTCCACTTCTGGCTGCTTTCTGTGTATGTAGTACTGGGGAATTGAACCCAGGGCTTCATGTATAAGAGGCAAGCACTCTTGCCACTGGGCCTTGAGCTTTTTTGCTCAAGACTAGTGCTCTAACGCTTTGAGCCATAGCTTCACATCTAGTTTTTAGGTGGTTAATTGGAGATGAGTCTCATGGACTTTCTACCTGGGCTGGTTTTGAACCACGATCCTCAGAGCTTGGCCTCCTGAGTAGTTACGGATTACAGGGGTGAGCCCCACCAGCACCCAATTCTGTTTGGATGAACTTCCTTCCTTCTTTCCCTCCTTCCCTCCTTCCCTCCTTCCCTCCCTCCCTCCCTCCATCGTGGGGCATGAACTCTGGGCCTGACTGTCCCTGAGCTCTTCAGGTCAAGCCTAGTGCTCTATCACTTGAGCCACAGTGCCACTTCTGGTTTTCTGGTGGTTAATTGGAGGTAAGAGTCTAAGGGACTTTCCTGCCCAGGCTGGCTTTGAACCTTGATCTTCAGCTCTTAGCCACCTGAATAGTTGGGATTAGAGGTGTGAGCCACTGGTGGCTGGTGGATGAAATATTTTCTACTTGTCTTTTTTGGTGGTTTGCTAGATGTCCAACCTCCCTCTCTCCTTTCTCTTATATGTTATTAAGGAGTTGCATAGAGGAGTTACAATTCCATGAGTCATGTAGTTTTTCTTGGACGTTACCCCTTTGCATTCCCCTAGTTTATTCTCCTGTCCCTGCCCACAGGTTTTCTAGTTCACTTTTTACATAATGTATATTGAATACCACCACTGCATTCGTTTACTTTTCCTTACTCATTTCTGTGTCCCCTGTGGTGGCCCCCAAGAATATAACCAAAAACCCCACCAGCAATAACAAAAAGCATTTCCATTCCCTGGAACTCATTTTTATAAAAATAGTATTTTAGCTGTTGAGAGTTATTTATGCCTTTGGGTTCTTCCCTAAGTATATCCTCCTTTAGTAGTATGAGGGGGTTTTATTGGTGACACTACCCACAAGGCACATTGAACAATTTCACCGCACTCCCATTTTTTCTCGCACATGTCAGGCTCTATTACTGAGCTACATTCCTGGCCCCCCAGGATACCTTTGACTCTGTAGACTAGGAATGGCAGGTCTCATGAGGATTTTTTTTTGTTTTTGTTTTTTTTGGCCAGTCCTGGTCCTTGGACTCAGGGCCTGAGCACTGTCCCTGGCTTCTTTTTGCTCAAGGCTAGCACTCTGCCACTTGAGCCACAGCGCCGCTTCTGGCCATTTTCTCTGTGTATGTGGTGCTGGGGAATCGAACCCAGGGCTTCATGTATACGAGGCAAGCTCTCTTGCCACTAGGCCATAGCCCCAGCCCCGAGGAATTGTTTTATTGAACTCTGTGTTTTTCTTTTTCTTTTCTTCTTATTTTATTTTATTTGCCAGTCCTGGGGCTTGGACTCAGGGCCTGAGCACCCTGGCTACTCTTTTGCTCAAGGCTAGCATTCTGTCATTTGAGCCACAGTGCCACTTCTGGCCTTTTCTATATATGTGGTGCTGAGGAATCTAACCCAGGGCTTCATGTATACAAGGCAAGCACTCTTGCTATGAGGCCATATTCCCAGCCCTGAACTCTGAGTTTTTATATTTTAAATTTCAAGTGGCCAGGCACCGGTGACTCATGTCGGTAATCCTAGATACTCAGGATGCTGAGATCTGAGGATCAGGGTTCAAAGCCAGCCCAGCCAGGAAAGTCTGTGAGACTCTTAATCTCTAATCAACCACCAGAAGACCAGAAGTGATGCTGTGGCTCAAGTGGTAGAGCACTAGCCTTGAGCTCAAGAGCTTAGGGACAGTGCCCAGGCTCAGAGTTCAAGCCCCACACAGACGAAAAAAAAAACCCCAAAACCCACCCCAGGCCTTCAAGTGGTTGTACAAAGGAATGACAATTTAGCACGTCCATTTACGTGTGCAGTGCTGTTTTATGCTGGCAGTAGGGGCCTGGACTCAGAGCCTCACACTTTTTTTTTTTTTTTTTTTTGCCAGTCTAGGGGCTTGAACTGTCCCTGAGCTTCTTTTGCGCAAAAGCCTTATACTCTTGCTTTTTCTCTTTTTTTTTTAATGCTCATGCAGCACTTGAGTCACACCTCTAGTCCTTGAAATTGTTTTTTGATAATGCAGCCAGTTGAAACTCTGTGTGTGTATGTACATGTGTACACATATGTACGTATGTACATTCATACTTACATGGATCCTGGGGCTTGAACTGATCTTTTTAGCTCTAGGCTATAGCATTCTATCGTTTGAGCTACCGCTCTACTTTCAGCTTTTTGGTGGTAAATTGTAGATAAGAGCCTCATGACTTTCTTGCTGGGGCCATCCTGGAACAGTTATCCTCAGATCTCAACCTCCTGCGTAGCTAGGATTACAGGTTCCCAGCTCTAGCCAGTTAAAATTTAAGAATAAAATTCTTCCTGTTTGCCACAGTGGAACTTGGGTGTGTGCTCTCGCTGTCTCTCTCTCTCTCTCTCTCTCTCTCTCTCTCTCTCTCTCTCTCTCTCTCTCTCTCTCTCTCTCTCTCTCTCTCTCTCTCTTCTGTTTTGCTCAAGGCCAGCACTCCACCACTTAGAGCCAGAGAGAGCTCTTTGGTTTTTGAGTAGGTAATTGGAGATAAGAATCTCATGGATTTCCCTTCTAGGCTTTGAGCTGTGATCCTTATATCTCAGCTTCCTAAGTAGCTAGGGTTACATGGGTGAGCCTCTGGCACCCAGAGTACTTGACTTTTTTTCTTACCATTTTAAGAGGAAAAAGTGGCCTTTAAATAGTGTTAGCCTAAAATTGTTATTCTGATAACTGTGTGAGTTAGCTGTAGAGGCCTAGTAATGTAGACTTGCTGGCAGAAAAAGAAATCCATCTGGTCCGATCGGTCTGTGGATCTGCCCGCCCACCTACCTATTGTATTTTCCTGGGGCTTGAATCCCTGGCCTTGGATGCTATCTGAGCTTTGGTGTTCAAGATTAGTATGGCTCCACTTCGAGATTTTTCCTGCCGGGCTGACTTCAAACCTGGGTCCTCGGATCTCTGCCTCCTGAGTAGCTAGGATTACAGGTATGAGCCACCAGTACTCTGCCTTTTATTTTTTTATGCCAGTACTTGGGTTTGAATTCAGGGCCTGGGCTCTATTCCTTAACTTCTTTGCTCAAGGCTGGTGCTCTACCATTTAAGCCACAGCTCCTCTGCTGTCTGTTTTTCTTTCTTTTTGGTGGTTAATTGGAGGTAGTCCCTTGGCTGGGCTGGCTGCAGGTGGCTCAAGCCTGTAATCTAGTTACTTAGGAAGGTCGAGCTTTTTTTCTTTTTCTTTTTTTGTGTGTCTTGGGGGTTGAACTCTGGGCCTGGGCACTTGTTCCTGAGCTTCTTTTGCCCAGGGTGAGTGCTGTACTATTTGAGCCACAAAGCTATTTCCACTCTTTTTTTTTTTTTTTTAGTAGTTTATTGGAGATAAGAGTTTATGGAGATTCTTGCTTGCCCTGGCTTTGGAAGTGCTTCCTCAGATATCAGCTTCCTGAGTAGCTAGGATTACAGGCATGAGCCACGGGTGCCTGGCTAGGATTGAGGTTTGAAGTCATCTAGGGCAGACAAATCCAAGAGACTCTTTATCTTCATTTAAGCCCCCCCCCCCCGAAAAAAAACCAAACAACCCACAAAACTGTAAGTGGATCTGTATTTCAAGAGTCAGCACTAGCCTTGATAAAAGCTCAGGGACAGTGCCTAGGTCCTGAACTGAAGCCCCATGACTGTCACACAAACTCACACTCATACACACTCACACACACAGAACCTTTTGAATTTCCCAGTCCTGGGCTGGGTTCATAGAGATAATATCTCAGCTCTCAGCCTAGTAGGTTGGATTGCCCATGGGAGTCACCAGCTCCCAGCTTGGATTTCAGGTTCTTGGGTCCTGTGCTTGAAGATTCTCAATCTTTTTTTTTGCCAGTCCTGGGCCTTGGCCTTGGCCTTGGCCTTGGCCTCAGGGCCTGAGCACTGTCCCTGGCTTCTTTTTGCTCAAGGCTAGCACTCTACCACTTGAGTCACAGCACCACTTCTGGCCATTTTCTGTATATGTGGTGCTGGGGAATCGAACCCAGAGCTTCAAGTATATGAGGCAAGCGCTCTTGCCTCTAGGCCATATCCCCAGCCCTCTCAATCTTTTTATTCTGGGTCTTTGATATGAATGGGGAAGGCTAAGTAGTTGGGATCAAGTCCTAACGGTAAGCCCCACAGATTTCCCAAGCAACACTTTACCTTCATTACCAAACTTCTAATGTATGACAGACTACTGTAGTCAAGCTGCCGGGAATTGCAAACAGGCTGTACTTCATTGTCAACCTGTATTTTATGATAGGTTATTAGCAGTTAGTCTTATTTGTTTAGGAGAATGAGGTGTGGTTGGCCCGGGAGCGGTGCCCCTGCAGATCAGCTTTATTGACTAGAGATGTGTAGTCAGCTCTTAGTATATCTCCCTACTGCATCTTCTCCTTGTCCCTTATTGTATGAGAGCATCCATTGTTGATAGACTTTCTTTTTCCCTTTGTAAGTAGCAGGTAGTTACTGTAAGGTCCACCAGAGGGCTTTATGCAGTGGGCTCCACTGGTGGGGACTTTAGACAGGGGCGCATCTGCTTGGAGCCCTTTGGTAGACCTTATAGTTACTGGGTGATTTTCTTCCCCTCTCCTCTCCATTCCTATCTCCTTCCTGTATTGGAGATGATTCTGGACTAAATTGAAATGTTCCCTTTCCCAAAGAGAAGACATTTACTTCACTTCTTTTTTCTTTTCTTTTTTTCTTTTTTCGTTTGCCAGTCCTGGGGCTTGGACTCAGGGCCTGAGCACTGTCCCTGGCTTCTTTTTTGCTCAAGGCCAGCACTCTGCCACTTGAGCCACAGCGCTACTTCTGGCCGTTTTCTGTATATGTGGTGCTGGGGAATCGAACCCAGGGCTTCATGTATATGAGGCGAGCACTCTTGCCACTAGGCCATATCCCCAGCCCCTTATATCACTTCTTGAGAGAGCAAAGTTTTCCAAAGATCCACTGCTAAGTGGTCTCCACCCTAAGCTGGTTTCCCCTGGTAGGGATGTCTGCTGGGATTGGTGAGGATCCTTCCTTCCCTGTATGTTGTAGGTGCCAGGTCTTTGGGACCATGGCTCTCAGCATGCATCATAGGCTCCGTGGGACTGGCTTACCTCTGAGCTGGGTCAGGTGGTTGGGCAGAATGAGGCAAGTTCCCAAGTGATACCTGAGTTGTCAGCCCAGTCTGTGCATTTATTAGGGGAAGGTGCAAAGGGGGGACTAAGTTAAGCTTTGGGATGCTTGTTAGATACCCCCCATGGCTATTTACATAGTCCTCTGTTTGTGTCTGGGCACAAAGGATGGATTTTTGCATTTGGGGCTGGAGTTTATCTAATTAATGGGAGGTGTGAGAACGAAGCTTTTTCTTTTTTGGTATTGGGGATCATACCCAGGACCTTGGACTTGGTAAGCAAGCGCTTTGCCACCGAGCTACTCAAGTGAAGGAGAGGAATGGAGTTGCTGTTACCTTAGATTACAATGGTGAGAGGGAGGGCAAGGAGCCAGTGGAGGACAAGCGAAGTTGGGGAGAAGTGTTAAACAGTTTACTTGTCTAGAGGCACAGGGTTTGAATCTCTGTTTTGTCTCTCATTCAGTATGGTTTTCTTTGTGAGATAGTCTTTATTTAATTCAGTAAGTCAGAATGCCAGCTTTCGCATGTTGCCCAAGTGCTAGGGATGTCGGTTGATGTTGTCCACTGCCTTAGAGAATTCTCCTGGTAGAAGTTCTGCAGGGGTCGTGGTAGTTGAGTCATCCTGGCCCTCTGGTTCCTTATTCCTGGCTCACTGCCTTGCTGCATCATCTTTCTGCCCCGCTACCACCATTACTTGTAGACACACGCCTTATGAATACAAGTACAAAACAGACATGCTCTGAGTAGAAAGCAAAGGTGTCTGGTGGCTGGTCTCTTGTAGATGGTAATTCAGATGTTTAGAGTAGAATATCATTCTGAGCTTTCTACCTTTGTTCTGTGAGAGTTTGTCATCTCAGCTGAATGGTGTAGTTCGTTTGTTATTGCTCCTAAAATGCCTTCTCAGAACCCTTTTGACTACTGTCTTGCACTCTGAGCCTTTTGAAGTAGATCTGAAGGGCTGCTGTCCTATGTTTTGGAGAGATGAGGATGAGCACTGAGATTTGCACGCAATGCCCAGCCCTTTCCCGTGGTTGTTTGGATACTTTGATTGTGTTATAGATGATGTGGTCAGGTTTTTGGTTCCTGGAAGATACAAGCTGTGTTTTTGGGTTGTGTGGGAATTGTTTGCTGCCTCTGTAGAGCCTGACTGACATTGGTTCCTGTTCTGACTGGTCTGACTGGTGTGCTTTGAATCCTGATGTACTGTGTCATTTTAACTACCAGGGAGGGAGCCTTCATTAGTTGTATGTATGCTCATTCGCTATGTGCAACTTTCTTGATTGTTTATTATTGTTAAGTTATGCAAAGGGGTTATAATTCCGTAATAGATTAAAGTTTTTCCTTAATCTTTCCTGTGAATGGTTCGCAGTTCTTGGAGGTTGCGGTGAGGTTCATTCAGTAGAAGTGCCTCTCTAGTTCAAACCCACAACTACCAAAATATTAAGTTTTGGGGCTGCAGATAGAGTGCTGGGTTTCATCCCCTCAGTGCCACATACTTCTTACTGTTAAAAATTTGGTGACATGTATACAAGGTAAAATGTACCACTTTCATTAGCTCTGAGTGCAGTTATTTGGCATTGAATCCATTCTCATGGTTGTGCATCCATTGCCACTTGACCGCTATCCAGCATATTTTAATCTTTTCTAAATGAAACCTTTTGATAACCATTAAGTAGCAAAGACCCCAGTCCTTAGCAGCTGGCAACTGGCACTACCTTTCGTTGTCTTTGTCTTTTGGTGCTAGGTATATACTCTGCCATTGAGTTGCACTCCCAGCCAGCCCTTGAAAATTTTGCTTTAGATTGGGGATGGATGGGGTGGGGTGCTTTTTTTTGGCCAGTTCTGGGGCTTGAACTCAGGGCCTAGGGACTTGTCCCTGCCCTACCACTTGAGCCACAGCCCCACGTCTGGCCTTTTTGTTTATGTGGTACTGAGGAATCGAACCCAGGGCTTTGTGCGTGCTAGGCACAAGCACTCTACCACTAAGCCACATTCCCAGCTCGGGGATGCCTTTTTGATTTGAGGCTTGAATTCAGGGCCTGAGCACTTTTGCTCAAGGCTAGTTCTCTACCACTTGAGTCACAGTTCCTCATCTGGCTTTTCGGTGGTTGATTGGACATGAGTCTCACTGACTTCCTTCCCAGGCTGCCTTTTAACCATGATTCTAGATTATAGGTGTGAGCCACCAGAGTCTGGCTGATTTTTTTTATTTTTTTGAGGCTACGTTACTCAGGAGTTATTCTTTTTTTTTTTTTAATTTTTATTTTTGGCCAGTCCTGGGCCTTGAACTCAGGGCCTGAGCACTGTCCCTGGCTTCCTTTTGCTCAAGGCTAGCACTCTGCCACTTGTGCCACAGCACCACTTCTGGCCATTTGCTGTACTTGTGGTGCTGGGGAATCGAACCCAGGGTCTCATGTATACGAGGCAAGCGCTCTACCACTAGGCCATATCCCCAGCCCAGGAGTTATTCTTTAATCCATGTAAAGTACTTATTCCTAGAATGCTGTTGATACAGGCTCTCCCTTCCTTCTGTAATGGCATGTGTGTGGGAATCCCCCATCCCTCCAAGAGTCCCAGTCTCAAGTAAAAAGATGAGTTTATTGGGGAAGTTCTGGATGGACCGGTTCCAGATTTCAGAAAAACATAACACAAAACAGGACAGTGGCACAGGGAGTTACTTCCGGAGGATTTCCAAGTACCATCAAACCAATTCAGCTCCAATGGAGAGCTGAACTGGGACGCCATGGGGACGAGAGACACAAGACTCGAACATGTGGCATGGCGTCATGGCGCCTGAGCTGGCCTGCCCCTAAATAGCCTCAGGTCAGGGGGCAGGGTCACAGGAAGCTCCCAGTTCCAAGCACTTGACAGACAGGTTCAGTCACCTATAGGCCATGTGCCACCCCTGTCTCTTGGGGTTCAGGAACTCTCATTACCTGGGGATGGGGCTTCCCTTACTTTCCTGTACGAACCCAGGCACGCCCATCAAGAATTGGCACAGGGATTCAAGTTGGTGGGGCACTGTTGTTTATAGGGAGAGGGAATCTTCCAGGGCCTCTGAGCAGAGAGGCAGGGGAGATAGTGGAGATGGAGTCAGTTTCTGCCCCTTTTCACTGGCCAGATCTGACCTCCATATTATATACCTCCTTTCCTCTTAAGTTCATCTTTAGCCTTCTTCTGCCTTCTGCCCTTTCCTTTTTGTCTTTTGCCCTTTCCCTAATATCTTCTGGTGGAGAACCCTTTCTTTGGGTTTCGGTTAACTAGGTTTAGGACCAATGCCCCTGGATTCAGATCCTTCCTAGACTGGCACACACCTCACAAAAATCTCCTACTCCAAACAGACAAAGTGGTTGTCCTGTGTCCTGTGGAGATGGAATAAAGGATTGACAGTGGGAATTGTAGCAGTGGAGGAAGAGCCAGGCTTGTGTTGTAGCCCTAAAGAGAGAGAGAGATCCAGTTGGTTATCTTGGGGGGAGGTCAGGATGTGAATTGGGGATTTGCAGGCTTTGCCCCTCTTCCCCTCCCATTCTTTTTACATCCACCCTTTTCCCATTACTCATGCGAATCGGTTCATCTGAAGAGAAAAGGCACATGCTGGCCTCAGGAGGTGGAAGAAAAGTAGATGGCCCCTGGAGAGCGGGTCTGAGAAGGGCAGTGGCTTTTCCTCATTCTCCCTGTGAGGGAGGGGGTGGGAGCTCGCTCCATGTGATTGATCTGTGCGTGCCTTTCCTCCTCCACAGGCACCGTCCTTTGGTAGGTGGTGCATAGGATTTGGAAGCTGGGCTGTGAAGTTAGGCGCTCCCAACATAGTCTAAGGTCTTGTACCATTCAGTCTGTGGAACATGCAAGAGCTGCTGCTGGGCCCCATAAGAGCAGCAGAGCTGGAGGGGAATGTAGCAGGACGGTGACTGTTGTTCTGGGAGCTCCAGTCTTGCTTAAAGCCTGGCACAGCAACATAGTGAAGGAGGGAGATAACTGAAGCTCCCCCGAGGCTGCTGGTCAAGGAAAACAGACTCAGCAAGGTTGTGGGCTCTCTTTAGGTTATTGTTTAGGCTGTATTTCAGAGGTCTCCCTTTCAGTAGAGAAAGGCTTTTAGGTATGAGTTGTAGTAGATTCAGCTCCTTCCTAGACAAGGCCCTGACTGACCGATTGGTAGTGAGCAGGAGTTCTGGCTGTGCTAGTAGGTGCTGAAGCCCCCTTTTCCTGCCTAGTTCTCACTCATGACCTACCCAACCTGACCACAGACTTTTAAATTGCAGGACTTGCTCCAACAATCTGTTAAAACATGGTGGATTACTATGAAGTCCTAGGCGTGCAGAGGCAGGCCTCAGCCGAGGACATCAAAAAGGCGTAAGTATTTTTTTTTCTGGATACATCTGTACAATTACCCATTGGTAATTGAGTAATATAAAATTTCTGTTATCTATTCAAATGGCTTTTCCCCTCTTCTTTCTTCTTTTGCAGTCATAGAAATCTAAGACAGACCTCACATGTTACCATTGAGGTATACCCTTAGCCCTAAATTGACTTCTCTTTTCTCCTATTGTGCCAGTACTGGGGCTCGAACTCTGTACCTGGATGTTGTCTCTGAGCTTTTTTGCTCAAGGCTAGGGCTCTTCCATTTGGGCCATAAGCTCCACTTCCAGCTTCCTTTTGTAGTCTCTAGGAAGGTCTCATGGACTTTCCTGCCTGTTTCACACTGTGACCCTCAGATTTCAGCTTCTTGAGTAGCTAGGATTTGCCAACATTGCTTGGCAAGTTTATCCACCCCCCCCGGGGGGGGGATGGGGGAGCAGGGCAATCCTGGAGTTGGAACTCCACTGTTGACACAGTTGACATGGTAAGATCCATTCTGACATTTAGATCAGAGCTGTTCACTGTGCTGCACACATTACCCTTGTGATCAGGACAAAGTCCTGGAGCACAGATGGCTCTGGAGAGATGGCAGTCCTGGTCTACTCAATTAATTTACATAACAGCAATAGGTCTGGAGTACTATTGTGTGTGTGTGTATGTGTATGCTGATACCAGGACTTGAACTCTAGGCCCTTAGCTTCTTTTTACATGCAAGGGTGGCACTCTACCACTTAAACCACAGCTCTGTCTATTGGGTTTGATTCCTCAGTACCACATAAACAGAAATAGCCAGAAGTGGCATTGTGGTTCAAATGGTAGAGTGCTAGCCTTGAGCTCAGGGACAATGCCTAGGCTCTGAGTTCAAGCCTAAGGATTGTCTAGAAAAAGCTCGGGATGTTGGAATGTTACACAAGGACACCAACTCTAAAGGGACTTGCAAGGCCGGATTTACTTCTGCAGAAGGATGTGCCATCAGCCAAAAGTGGGGCAAACAAGCGCAGAGAGCAGGCAGGCTGCTCCCCCTTTTATCAGGCCCTGCCTGCCCCTCTGCTCCCACTGGCCAACTCAGGTTTACAATCCTTAAAAGGATGTGGCTTATTTTACAGACATGTAACAAATTCAAGGAGCTTCTAATAGGATTCCCTAAAGTGCAGCTGGAAAAAAGGTTGTAAATAAAACGTAAATTAACAAGGGCCAAGCCACCTGACCAAAGTAGGAACTTTTCAAAAAGCAATTCTTTCAAGGTAAACAGAAAGGAAGCAAGCTAATTTGACAGAAAAAAAAAACCACCTTTTTCACAGTAGCTAGGATTACAGGTGTGCTTTTAAAAAAAAAATTTTTTTTTTCAGTTTCTTCTTTTATTGGGACTTGAATTCAGGCCTTGCTCTTTCTTGCTTAGCTGTTGCTAAGCTGTCTGGTTAATGGGAGATGAAATCTTGCCCTCTAGGGCTGTTCTCAAACTTTGAGCCTCTAGATCTCAGCCTCCTAAGTAGCTGTGGTTACAGATGCCACTGGTGCCTGGCTAGGACTCTCTTTTTTATCCAAGACCAGGATTTGCACTTGCTCCCTGATGCTTTATACTCACTGGCAGGTACCCTATCACCCGAGCCACACCTCCACCTCTTTTTCTTTTTCTCTCTTTTGTTTTTCCTTTCCTTTCTTTGTCTCTTACTTGGAGAATATTAGTTTCTTGAATAAAAACGACGTGGATAAGACCTGTTCCTTCCTTCCTGGTGGCAGAGCTCCACCTCTGAGTAGATCTCTCAGCCCTACTTTTTAGATAGTGAATGCAGAACAGAGGGATTCTGGTCTGTGGTGGCGCCAACTGGTTTTGGCCACACTGATCTGAGCAGAGGGTTGCTTAGGAAGTGAGGAGAGCATTTAAAGCCATGGACGGTCATGTTGGATCCAGATTCTTTTCTGTAGGTCCTTTTGTACTTATCCTAGTCAGTACCAGTCTGTGTGGTAGACACTTGAATCCCCAAGTAGTTTTCATAGCTTCCTAATTTTGGAAGTCATCTGGTGTATCTGTATTAAGATATTATTTATTTGTTGAGTCACAGCTCTGCTTCTGGTTTTGGGCTGGTTAATTGGAGATTAGAGTCTTAGGGACTTTCCTGCCTGGGCTGGCTTTGAACCGTGACCCTCCCCCAGATTTCAGCCTCTTGAGTACCTAATGTTACAGGTGTGAGCCACTGGTGCCTGGCCTGCTTATTTCATTTTTAAGGGAGGCTTCACAGCTAAAGCTGTATTAATTTCATTAGTTGGCAGATCGGACGCCTTTGTTTTGTTTTGGTGATGCCAGTCCTGGAGCTTTAACTTTGAGCCTGGGTGCTTTCCCTGAGTTTCATTTTACCCAAGGCTAGGAGGTTAGTGCCCTACCACCTGAGCCACAGTTCTACTTCTGTTTTTGTTTTTGTTTTTGTTTTTTCTTTATTGGGGATAAGGGTTTCATTTACTTTCCTGCCTGGACTGGCTTCAAACCATGATCCTTAGATCTTGATCCCCTTCCCCCCCCCCCCCCCCCCCGTTTCCTTTTCTGTGTGCTGGTTTGGGGGCTTTAACTCAGAGGCTGAACACACTGCCTCATAGCTTTATGTGCTCAATGCTCAAGCCACAGCTATACTTCCACGTGTGTGTGTGTGTGTGTGTGTGTGTGAAAGCCCAGTTGATTTCTAGACTTTGAACATGATCAGTACTCTTCATTTTTTTCTCAAGATACCGGAAACTGGCATTAAAGTGGCATCCAGATAAAAACCCTGAGAATAAAGAAGAAGCAGAGAGAAAATTCAAACAGGTAGCTGAGGCGTATGAGGTGTTGTCAGATGGTAAGTGGTGCTGAGCCTTTTGTGTCCGAAAGCCTGATGGGCTGAGTGGTAAATCAGAAAGGGTGGAGACACCAGTGCCCTCTGCAGGGCTGGTGAAGGGCTGAGGAAGGGGCCATTTGGGTTCACTGTGTGGTGGTGGCTGCTCCTGTTGGTGCCAGTGCTGTAATGGCCCCGGGTCATTCTGACCTGTCATCTCCTTTGTCTTCGTGGCACAGGTCCATTAATGGGCAAGATTGAGACTTCAAACATCTGCATATTTTCCCATCCATCCCAGGTCTACAGAATAGGCACTGTATGTCATTGAAAGTCAGGTCTATTGGCTTGGTTGGCTTTGTAAGTAGGTAAAGGTTCATCTGTTGGCTAGGTACAGCCAGGGATTTCATGATGAATATAAGACCTAGTATGGGTGGGGGCAGGGCCAGTGCTAGAGCCTGGAAAAGTACTCCTGATACCTTAGGTGCTGGGTGGCCCAGAGTGAGTGAGTCAGGCAGAGGCTGTAAAGGATTAAGTACTGATTCATTGACCACAGGAAGTGCGAACTTGCTTCCAAGCATATTTCCATATGGTCAGGTAGGAAATGAGTAGGTCACTTTTTTTTGTTTTATTTTGTTTTGTTTTTGGTCAGTCCTGGGGCTTGAACTCAAGGCCTGGGCACTGTCCTTGAGAGCTCTTTATGCTCAAGGCTAGCACTCTACCACTTGAGCCACAGCACCACTTCTGGCCTTTTCTGTGTCTGTGGTACTGAGGAATCGAACCCAGGGCTTCATGCATGCTAGGCAAGCACTCTTATCACTAGGCCAAACTCTGGGCCCTGGTCACTATTTATTTATTTTGGCCATTCCTGGGGCTTGAACTCAGGGCCTGAGTACTGTCCCTGGCTTCTTTTTGCTCAAGGCTACTAGCACTGTACCACTTGAGCCACAGCACCATTTCTGGCCTTTTCTATATATGTGGTACTGAGGAATCGAACCCAGGGCTTCATGTATACCAGGTGAGCACTCTACCACTAGGCCACATTCCCAGCCTCCAGGTCACTATTTTTATAAGACTGTTTTTAGAAGAACCCCAAGTGTAAACCTCACATAGTCATCACAGTTACTAGCATACGATCCCTTTACATTATTGAATGTCTTCCCAATCTCAGAGGGTTCCTTGCTTATCTTATTTACATGTAACTCACTAACTTATGAAAAATAAAATATCGTTACTGAAATCTGTGTATGTGCGTGCGTGCATGCGTGTGTTTGTGCACGCACATGTGTGATCCCTCGGATAGAGCTTCATGAATAGCTAAACAGGTGAGCCATGGGTACCTGGCAGGTTCTATTTTTGTGAGGGTTCTGTGCGTGTTTGTCATCCTTTGGGATGTCATGTTTCTGAGGAGTCACTGTCGTATCATCAGCGGCATGTGTCCCGCACAGCCACGCTGTGGCTGTCGTCGTCCGGGGGTGTGGAGGCAGGGTCAGCTGTCAAGGGTCAGCACGGCACCCCCCCCACCCCCCCCCCCGGGTGCGCTGCTCTGTAGGCACGTCTGCTTTCACCTCACCCAGGGAGGCACGGGCCTTCCTTTCACTGCCGTGATGGGGGAATGGTTTTCTACCTTGGCCTGTGATTTCAGTGTATGCATTGAACCTGGTACTAGAGTGAGATAAATTGTCCAATGGAGTAAGTTTGTCCTAAAATTTCATGGTACTTAAGTTATCAAAATGTCTTTCTGGAGTGAGGGATCTGCAGCTTCCCCTTTTCTGCTTGAGGAGCCTACCTTCTTAAAATTTGAAAAGCTGAAATGTGTGAAATACTGATTGACTGTAGAGAATTTGAAAGGAATTGACCCCTAATGGTTTTTTTCCCCCTCAAATTTAAAGCTAAAAAACGGGACATCTATGACAAATATGGCAAAGAAGGATTAAATGGTGGCGGAGGAGGTACGTAAATGAGTTTTCTCTTTGGGGACAAAATGTTTAGTCATCTGAATGATAATATTACTGAGACTGGGTCTGATGTTGGAAGATGATAAAATAACTGATGCATTCCATTAACAGTAGGCTGAATTGGATAGGAAGGAAAAATTGGCAGCACACAAATGTGTTAAACATGTTTAATCCTGATACTCAGATGGTAGAGGCAGAATTTCAAAGCCAGGCTGGCCTATGTGTAAAGTCAACGTCTTAAAATATAAATCAAATGGAAAAAAAAACAAACCCACAAACACTTTTAGAGTAGAAAGTGTATGTTGGTGTACTTCTGTAGGTGTGAGGTAACTTTGACCCTTACTGTACTGCCATGTTGGGCACACAGTTCACCTGTATTAAGGAATCTGTCCACAGGGTTTGCAGCCCAGACTCCTCCCGGCGTAGGGAGCTCATCCCCGGTGCCTAGGGTTCTGTTAGGAATGTGTGCGGTCAAGTTGGTGCCTGGGGAAAGGTGGTCTGCGCTAACCTTCATAACAGGCACCGGCGTGGTGATGACAGATGAGGAAGGAGTGTGCTAGATGTTGAGTAACCTCACAGCAGGAGTGGTGCTGCGTGGTCGGCTCTGGGCACACAGAGTTCCAAGCACTATAGGGCCTGGTTTGCATTCCAGGAAATGGCTGGTGGTTGAGAGAATTCTCTCTCTTTAGATCACAAAGTGTATATAACGTTCTATAAACAAGTCACGTGTCTAAAAACATTGAATTTATCAACTAAAAGCTGTGCTGTGTTTCTGTAGGTGGAAGTCATTTTGACAGCCCATTTGAGTTTGGCTTTACATTCCGGAACCCAGATGATGTCTTCAGGGAATTTTTTGGTGGAAGGGACCCATTTTCATTCGACTTTTTTGGTAAGTTAAACGGCATCTGCTTGGTGTAAGGTATTTCAGTGTGTGGTGAGGGCAAGTGGGGGACCCCTTGGTATTTAACTTGTGTCTTGTTGCTAACTTCTGTGTTTAAGCACAGTAAGATGACCACACTTTTTACCCTTTCCCTTTTGAAGAGTACTGGAACTTGCATGTTAGAATCTTAAGATAAATTAATGCATCTTCTCTCTTGACCATATAGGGTACTAATTAACTTGATTTTGCTCTCAGGCAACCATGGTGAAGACAGGACAGAACCCTAGTGAAGGGGTCTGGGAAGTGTTTTTTCTTGTATTTTGATTTACTTGTGTTGAACCCATAGGACCTTGTACATACTAAGGATACCGCTTCCACCGAGGTATGCTTTAATCCCACTCTTTAGACTTTTTAAATTGTTATTATAAAGGTGATGCACTAATTGTACTCTTGCTCCCAAGTTAATGTATGAATTTGCTCTGGAGTCTTGTTAAAACCACTATACATCATAGAATCTGTTCAGAAGACATTTCATTTGTACACTTTTCTTTTATTATCTTACAGTCATTGGCTTCACAGTTTGTGAGAAGAGCATTCTTTTTTTTTTTTTTAAAGAGCATTCTTTTTGACTTAAGAAGTCAGTAGTTAAAGACAGTGTTGGTTCCGCAGCTATTGGACTATGGGAAAAAGTGTTTTTATCTCTTGCCTCAGTCCTGATGTCTGAAACCGTCTCAGGTGTCACACGTTCTTGTTAGGTGTCTGCTTGTAGGGTTTTCTTCTTATTGCTGGTCCTCTGCTTGCTATGCCTTGGGGGCCTAGGAAGTCAGCACTGAACAGGTTGCTACTTCTGGTCTTGTCTTTTGTATATTAAGGGGGGAAGGCATATTGTGTGTTTGTCTTCGTTGTTGCTGGGTGCATGGGTTGAGGAGGCTTGAACACTTACCAGGCATTTCCCAGGAGGGAGAGAGAAGAGTAGTTGGGTTTCACAAGGAGAGGGGGCATTTGGAGCTGCCTGTCCTCGTTGTGAAGAGCAGTTCTGCCCTGGATCTAGTAGGTCTTGAGTCCTTCATCTGACCTCAAAATGTATGGGTTCTGAGATTTTTCTAAGTCTTAGAGTATAGTATGGTTTTGAGCAACCTTATTGAGGGAGGGAAGGACAGCTCATTAATAGCTTGTTCATGGACACATGAAAAGCCAAAAAGAATCAGCAGGAAAATGTTTGCTGTGGGACACGGTGAGCCTTGGTCTTTTCCTAGCTACAAATGGGCATGATTTACTGTTGCCATGGGCACCGTATGCATTGAGAGGCCTCTCTGTGAGGACAGGTAGTGATGTTCATTAAGCGTCTCACCACTTATGCCCTCCATGTACTTCTGATGAAGGATACTTGTAACATAGATAAACAGAACTACATTTGTGTCTGTTACTGTTTGCTTGCCATAGGCAATAGTTTGTGAGGAAAATGAACAATTAAAGAACTGTTTTGTTCTGGTCCTAGGGCTTGAACTCAGGACCTGGACGCTGTCCTTTAGCATTTTTACTCAAGGCTGGCACTCTACTACTGCTTGAGCCACAGTCCCACCTCTAGCTCTTTGATGGTTAATTGGAAGTAAAAATGTCACTGATTTTACTGGGCTGGCTTTGGATGGTGATCCTCAAATCTCAAGCTGCCTGTGTAGCAAGGATTAGGCATGATGGTACTTGGCCAAAAATGAACAATTTTGATTTCTCTTCAAAATATTTTAGTAAACCCTGCATGGGCTGTTTGGAGGCAAGGCTGTGTGGGGTGGTTTTACATCCAGTTTTCTGATGCCATGAGTGTCTTGGTGGCCAGATTAGGAAACAGCATCCTTCCTGGCTTAAGTTATAGTTCTGGTGTACACAAGATGAAGTGGGCTGATTTCTGCAGCGAAAGATGTCAGGCGCACCCTAAAACTTTATCTTACATGATTCAAGAAGTTGGAAGTAGAGGTTTGGTAGATTGCTAGCCTTGAACAGAAAAGTAAAGCAGGAGTGAGAAATCCCAGTATCCTGGCACCCTGCCGTCCCCCCCCCCCCCCCCCCAGAAGTCAGTGTGGCGGTGTATCACCGTGAATCCCAGCCCTTGGGGGGCAGGAGGATGGTGAGTTGGGGGCCAGTCTGGACTACATAATATTTCCCTGCCTCTACTGCCCGTTCCTACCCCTCCCTCCCCTCCTCATTCTCTTTGTGCCAGTCCTGGGGCTTGAATTCAGGGCCTAGGGGCTGTCCCTGAGCGTCTTTTGCTCAAGGCTACCACTCTACCACTTGAGCCACAGCATCATTTCCAGCCTTTTCTGTTTAAGGATTCAAACCAAGGACTTCGTGCATGCCAGGCAAGCACTGTACCACCAAGCCACCTTCCTAGCCGCGCCCTTTCACGGCTCCAGTGGGGCAGAGGTTGGGAAAGAATGAAGGTTAGTGATAGAACACTAGTCCCTCTCTACCACCAATCCCCAAGCATGTGAAAGGGAAATGGTTATTTCAGTGATGCCTTTTATAGCGAGGATTTGTTTTCTTGGGAAAATGAACTTGACATGCCAAAGTTCTCCGTGAGAAATGATTTTCCTATAAATAATTTTTGTATGATTATACCAAGGGATAAGAATGTACAATAAGTTTGTGAATGAGTAAATTTGCCTTCTCCTCCAGAGACCCTAGGCTACCGAAACTGCTCTTGTGCTCCATCTCAGGTGGACTGCTCAGATGTAAAGCAGGCCTGCCAGCAGCCCTGAGACGGGAGGTGTGATACTAACGCATTCCATTCTTGTAGGTGTTCTGGGGGACTTCCATTTTCAGGCTGTAAGGATTTACTCGCAGGAAAAGAAGCTGCTTCACGGCTACTACCTGTATGAAGTGACTGTGCAGCCCGCTGGCGGTATGTGTAGTGTAGGGCGGAGCCCAGCTTGCCTGGCTGGGGGCCTGGCGATGGTTAGTAGCACAACCTAGTGACAGTGTCCATTGCTTGTAGGAAATTATTTTTCAGTCCTAGTTTTTCTCCTCAATTTTGGCTTTCAGAGAAATAGCTCAAAAGATGGCTGGGCTCAGATACTTAGATCCCAGATACTTAGGAGGCACAGAAGCAGGAGGGTTGTGAGTTTGTAGCTGCACTTTGAAACACTTGTCAGTTCTAGAGCCCTTTGGGGATTTCACAGCCTGTTCCTGAGGTGGTGGCAGTTAGGGAAAGTTGTGCCTGGGGTCTTGATGGCAGAACCCCTCAGTACCCACCCCACAGGCAGCAGCTCTCCCAGGAAGTGGGGGAGAGCTGGGTTTGGAAGGAGCTCTAAAATGAGACTGTACTCCAGACCACAGCCAGTGGGCACATGGAAGTACACCCATCAGAATATTGGGTATGTAGAGGGTGTTCTGATTTGGATTAGGGTGGTCGCTTCATCTCAGGATACCACCATGACTGGTGTTCTACAATAGACAAATTCCTGATAATTGTTCTTTTTTCTTGGGAGTGGGGTGAGACAGTGGATTCTCTTTTTTTTTTTTTTGTCCAGTCCTGGGCCTTGGACTCAGGGCCTGAGCACTGTCCCTGGCTTCTTCCCGCTCAAGGCTAGCACTCTGCCACTTGAGCCACAGCGCCCCTTCTGGCCGTTTTCTGTATATGTGGTGCTGGGGAATCGAACCTAGGGCCTCGTGTATCCGAGGCAGGCACTCTTGCCACTAGGCTATATCCCCAGCCCGAGACAGTGGATTCTTAAACTTGAGACTCTTAGTGGGTCCATGTCGTCCCCCCCACCCAAATATAAAAAAAAGCTGATGCCCTACTACTTAAGCCATACCTCTACTTCTAACTTTTTTGCTAATTAGTTGGAGATGAATTTCTTGGATTTGTCTCCCTGGGCTGACTTTGAACCTTGGCCTACAGGTAATAGCCTTCTGAATAGCTAGGAATGTAAGAGTGACCCCACTGGCACCTGGCTAACAGCCTTTCCATCCCTTTAGAGTCAGGGGCAGAAGTATTTAGAAACTGCCTGGGTGTAAGCACCCCTCTCCTCCACTCTGGTCCTAGGCATTGTCCCTGAGCTCCTTTTTGCTCAAGGCTTCCACTGTTATCACTCCAGCCACAGCTCATTTCTGACTTTGTTAGGGCAGTTAATTGGAGATAAGTCTCAGGAGCTTTCCCTCCTGAGCTGACTTTAAACCATGACCTGTGGTGCACAGATCCAGGCCCCCCCCCCCTTCCTTTTTTTTTTTTGGAAAGCCAAAACAACTTTGACTGTTGTTCCAAAGAGCCTTTTCATTTTAACACTTGAGAGTTTGTTTTTTCCTTCACGGGAGTATCAGTCCTGTGAACTTTGAAGGAAACAACCAGCTCAGCAGTGGCGAGGCCACAGGGCATGGAGTTTGGGGAGGAGGAGTGATGTGTGGAGGGTGAAAATGGCGTGCTGTAGTGAGTCAGTCATTTTACTTCCCAGGGCTCGAGGAAATGGCCAGTGAGGACTTGGAGCCTAGTGAAGAACTAGACCAGCCCTGGTTTGAGGAGACAGGAGAAGACACCCCAAGTGAAGAGAGCAGTGAGGTTTTGGATGTGATATCCAGTGAGGAACTGGACCTCTTTAGTGAAGAGGAGCCAAGCGAAGGCTATAGCTGGGCCCAGGGTGAACTTCTCAGTGAGGACTTGGACCTCATATCCAGCGAGGAGGAAGCCAGTCCCTGGGACCTGGAGGAGGAACTGCTCAGCGAGGAGGAGTTTGAGGAGCTGCTGAGCGAGGAGGAGCACAGTGGGCCGGAGCCGGAGCTGCTGCTTGTTCAACAATAAACTGTGAAAGGAACTACCCTCAGTCTCTTTTATGAGATAAAGTTTAGTTTGCCCAATGTTGATCTAGAATAAAGAAGTTTATTCTGTCACCTCAGTGCTGTCCTGAGTCAGTCAGATAAGCTTAGCTGCCTTGTAATTGAAGGAGCCAGCGGATGCGGGTCACCCAGTAGGCTGTCGTCTCTCAGAAGGCGCAGCTAAAGGCCCTCAAGTGTTTTGGTCTCTACTTTTTTTTTTCTTTTGCCAGTCCTGGGGCTTGGACTCAGGGCCTGAGCACTGTCCTTGGTTTCTTTCTGCTCAAGGCTAGCACTCTACCACTTGAGCCACCGTGCCACTTCTGGGCTTTTCTGTATATGTGGTGCTGAGGAATTGAACCCATGGCTTCATGTATACGAGGCGAGCACTCTACCACTAGGCCACATTCCCAGCCCTGTCTCTTGAATTTTTTAGGGCTCAATAACCAAGTGCCATGCATTGGATGGTTTAACATCCTCTCCTGTGCTGCATGTCCAGACCAGCCCAGGATCAAGATGCTGACTGGGCCAATGAAGGATCTGTCCCAGGCTATCTCCAGCTGATGGAGTCCGCACACAGACCTGGGCTCTAGGTGGTTTTCTTCTTCTCCCTGTGTCATCACATGGTCTCCTGGCTGTGCGGGAGCCACCAGTTCGATCTCTGGATTGGGGTTCATGCCAGTGACCTCAGGTTACCTTTGTCATCTGCGCAGACATTTATTCATAAGTGGACACACCTACCTGGGAGGAAGGAGCACTCCAGCCTGTTTCTGCAGGGCCTCCATGAACCTGTAATAGTCTTCTTCAGAGGCTTGGGATTCTGTCTTAGAAGCTAGTAAGAGTGGAGAGAAGGAAGAGCAAAACCTTATAACCACATACAAAGAAGAATTGGAAATTACAAAGGTGTCAATAAGGAGATGGAAGAGAGGCAAAGCAGATTTGTTTAATCCTACATGTGGCCCCGCACTGTGTCCTGCACTGTCAGGGACAATGTAGCTGTGGCAGCCTCCTGGTGAGCATCCCCAATTTAAGGACAGTGCCACCTGCCTCCTTCCCAAACACACAGGAAATGCAGGCTTCAAGTACAGATGGAAAAACACGTTAGGCCCAGTGCTGGGGTGGTGGTTCATGTTTGTGACTAGCAGCTAGGTACCTGCAGGGAAGTTCTGGAGTCTCTTCAGTTAAGCACCAAAAAGCTGGAAGTGGAGGAATCGTTTAAGTGGTGGAACACCAGCCTTGAGTGGAACAGTAAAGCACCCATGCCCTGATTTGAAGCCACAGTATTGGCGCGTGCACACATACACCAAGCTAGATTGGCTTCCAACTAAAGTCACTAAAATGAATGTTTCCTGTAGTCATTGGAGCTTGAGCAAAGCTGTGCCCTGTCTCAAGGATGTTTTCTACTGCTCCGTGGAGTGTCAGGCGATCCCCCCACAGTTTACATGGGGTGTATACTTTGTGACATGTGCTCTGAGATCTGGGGCAAGTTAGAAAATGCTGGACTTTAACTTGGCATCCCCATTTCAGGAGAATTCTAAGTGATCTTCAGCTTTTCATTGTGTTCTGAGAGATTCTACACTGAATTTCCTCTGCCTCATCAGTCAGGAGAAAGGTGATTCTGAAGATTTCTATGTTTTTAATCTTTAATCTTTTTAATCTTAAGCTGTATAAAGGAGCTACCATTTAATGAAGCAGCTCATGAGTACAATGTCTTGATCAATGGAGCCCCTTGAAACATTCTCACCCACTCTTCCCCTAAGCACCTACATTCTTAGTGCTCTTCCATGTACCTCCAGAGAAGGTAAACAGGTTAAGTGTTGTGTGAGGGGGCTGATGGGAAGGAGGGCGGGTCTTAGATCAGGGGTAGAGAGAACTCCACAGGAGGAACACTGTTGCTGTCGTGCTTACTCCTGGGAAGAAGTAGGCTGTCCAGCAATGAGGACTTCTTGTCTACAGGGCTCCTTGTACAAAAACCGGCAGACCCCGGGCTCTGTAACAGATGACCTCTAGAAGTTAAAAATGATGTAACAGGTACTTCTCATGCTCTGCCTAGACCAGGCCTCTTCCCTGGTGTGGTCCAGGGAGAGGAGACCCAGGAAGCCAGATCTGAGTGGGCCTGCAGCGAACCTCTAATAGTCACGGTAGCCACTGCTTTGTTTACCTGCTTCCCTTGCTACAGATTGTACATTTTACTTGTGAGGATGCAAGCAATGCCTGTTTAGAAAATGCAGTTGTAGTCCTGGGAGATGGAGCTGCCCATGCCTGTCCAGCTTGATGTGGGTCTCAGTGTCCCTGGCAGTTACCACTGTTGTTGATTGGGACAGGGTCTCAGTAAGTTGCCCAGGCCGAGTTGGTCAGAATGCAGGGCACTCCTGCCCTTAGCCTCCCTAGTGGTGTGATACAGGCGTGTACTGCCATGCCAAGCATGAATAGTTTTTGAACCTGTGAAGAGGGAGTGTTTCCTGTGTTTGAAATTCCCACGGTCCCCTAGGCTTTTTGTCGGGTGTGGTTCTGGTGTCTCGGGTCCTCCTGTCCCCGTGGTGGTGTGCCCTGGGGACTGCCACAGGAGAGGAGCGGTTGGGCCTGAAGCCACGCAGGCTTCACACTTCTTGTCAGGGGACCAGTGTGGGACCGCCCTGAAGAGGGTGGATATACTTCGCTCCTGCGCCTCCATAGGTGTGGAGCTTAAGAATGCGTCTTAATGATCATATTTGTTTTCTTTGAGCTTTATATATTATACGTGTATGTTTTGCGCGAGTTTTAGCTCTTAAGTTTGACATCATTACAGTTAATTACTTTAGTCTTGCTGATATTCTGAACTGGGATTAGTATTCATCAGAGACTAGCAAGCTTATTAATTGGGGGGTGGGGGCTGCTGCTGGTCCTGGGGCTTGAATTCAGGGCCTGGGCACTGTCACACCTTAGCCTTTTGAAAACTCAAGGCTAGCATTCTACCACTCGAACCACAGGTCCATTTTGGTTTTTTGGTATTTAACCTGGAGATACGGGCCTCAGGGATTTTCCTGCCCTTGCTGGCTTCAAACCATGATCCTCAGATCTCAGCTTCCTGAGTAGCTGTGATTATAGGTGTGAGCCAATATTGCCATACAAGCTTAAATTTTAAAGAAGCTTTTGAGCTGGACATTGGTTAATCCTAGCTACTTCGGAGGCTGAGATCTGAGGATCAAGGTTCTTTCTAAGCCAGTTCTAGCAGGCAAATCTGTGAGACACTTATCTATAAATAAAGTTGGGGCTCAAGTGGTGGAGTGCCAGTCTCACACAGTAAAGAAGCATTTGATACAGTGACTGGGATATTGAAAGGAACGAGTTAAATAAAAATAATAGCCATCCCCTGGGAGAATAATACCTGTATCTCAGGATCGAGCTTGCCTAGTGATTCCTGTGAAAGGATTTTTCACTCACAAGTTACCAGAGCTGGTGAATAGGGCCTGTAGCACCTTTGTGCAGCTGTGTTGTGGAGCTGTCAGGCTGGAGAGTTAGCTTCCCAGATGGGCTGTATGATGTTTGTTACTGTATTCACCGCAGTGCTATTTTCAACCAGACACTCCCGGGTTCCTGCTTGACTAAAACTATATTTGGCCACCACGTGGCCTAAGGAAGTGACACATGAAGGGAACCAGTCGGCTGGGAGCCTGCTTGCATTCTGTATAACCCGTCTTCATCTCTAGGTGAAAATGGAAGGAGGGCCATAATTCTGCCTCGTGTGAGTGCTGCAGTTGTACTGCAGGTAGCCGGCTGCGTGCTTTATAGCGCGCTGTCCTCCTCCCATTGGAGATAACGTTTGCAATGAGTCACTGTCGTAGCGTGAGGCCTGAGGCTCATGCTACATGGTGAGAGAAGGAAGACACGAAAGAGCCTGACCCAAGTACGCACATGTTCATGTACAAGCATTCCGGAAGCGAGGGGAAACACGGATGAGGCACAGTCCTTTGCACAGCTGGCAGTGTGGTCAGCTAGTGGGTGTGATTCAGGGTCCTCTCCATTACCTGTCTGCGTGCCCTGTGCCTTCAGCTGTACCCTGTGGCTTGAAAGAAGTGCTCTCACTCGGGTTATGTGAAATATCTCCCTGAGTTTTATTTCTATTAACAGCATTTTTATTATTATTTTATTTATTTTATTAACAGGGTCTTGATCATTACAGTTTATTTCTAAAATATACCCCCCCTTTAAAAAAATGTATGTGTGATGTGGGGTTGAATGAAGCCTGAGATTCTTGATAGTCGGAGTCAATCTCTGAGCCCCGTTTGTCCTTTTTAAACAGAAAAAGAAACCTGGTTTATATAGGAATGGAAAAAAGAAGGGACAGGTCAGTTTGTTTTTTTTGTTTTTTTTTTTTTCTTCTTCTTGCTTGGGTTGGCTTAGAGCCTTGATCCTTAGCCTCGTGACTAGCTAGGGATTACTGGCATAAGACCTCAGTGCCTGGTCTTTAGAATAATCGCTGTAACAGTGATGAAGGGGATGTTGTAGGAAGATATAACAATTATCTTTTTCTTTTATTTCTTTTTGGAGTAGTCATGGGGTTTGAACTCAGGGCCTGGGTATTGTCCCTGAGCTCTTTTGCTCAAGGCTGGCGCTCTACTACTTGAGCCACAGCACCATTTCTGGCTTTTTTTGAGGTAGTTCATTGGAAATAAGAGTCTCACAGACTTCATGCCTGGATTGGCTTCGAACTGGGATTCTCACCTCTCAGCCTCCTGAGTAGCTAGGATTATAAGACATGGGCCACTGAATTATATTTTTCATTGTGAAGTTTTAGAGTGTACAGAAGAATGACTTGATTAGAATTTTATTTTGGATAATAAGGCTAACCATGCTTTTTTTTGGAGTTTAGCCTACAACAGAAGGATTACGTAGTAAATTTTAATTGTAATCCTTAATTTTGGTAGACATTTCATATACCAGTTTCTGTATTTGGTTTGCTTTTGGTGTGGTTTGAGACACTGTCCACCCTGGCCTAGAATTCTAGATCTTCTTGCTTCATATTCCCAAATAAATACTGTGATTAGACACATTTGCTGTTATATATGGCTTCTTTCATTCCTTCCGCTTCCTGTCCCCTCATTGTTCTTCCCCCCCCCCCCTTCTCTTTGTATTTGGTTTCATTGATGGGTTTATCACTTGAGTGACAGTCCCAGCTCCTTTCCTTTTTCTTTTTTGGTCGGTCGTGGGGATTGAACCCTGGGCCTGGGCACTGTCCCTAAGCTCTTCAACTCAAGGCTAGCACTCTACCACTTGAGCCACAGCGCCACTTCTAGTTTTTTAGTGGTTTATTGGAGTCTCACGGACTTTATTCCCCTGGCTCCTCAGGTCTCCGCCTCCTGTGTAGCTAGGATTACAGGTGTGAGCCACTGGTGCCTGCCATTTTCCGTATGTAAGAAATCTTCATTTTGAAGTAGCTCATAAGCCTACCCAGCTCTGGAAGTGAGGGTTAGTTAGGGTTGGACTTGTTGGTCACCATAGCAGTTCTCTCTCGGGTGTGTGTGTGTGTGTGTCTGTCTGTCTGTCTGTCTGTCTGTCTCTCGATAAAAAGATGGATTTATTGGGGAAGTAAAAATTGAACTGACCGGCCAGCGTCGCAGAGCAGTTCTCTTTATCTGTCTTCTCCTTGCATTGCCATTGCCACTTTGCATGGGATTGAGCTGGAGGCTGTCTACGCCCTGTTGCTGTTCATACCACTTTCTCCTCCCACCTTCCAGCACTTGGAAGGTAGCTGCTGTACCTGCTGGCATTTCAAGCCTGTTTTTTAAATTCTACTTTAAGCAGAGCAAGTTCGGAGTCCTCTTGGATAGGGCAAGCATAGGATGTGCCTCTGTTCTGATTCCAGGTTCCAGCCTTCCTGGACCCTCTCTCAGCCTCTGCCTTCCTCAGAGCCATTGAAGGCTTTAGCCAGAGTCTGTTCCCTTTCTAACATCTGACCCTGGGCACAGGCTTTCTTGGGGGCCTCTGCCTCACGTGGCAGCTTTGTTGTGCTAGTGCTGCGTGTGGTTGTGTCCGTGCTATTATTTCCTGAATCCATGCTTAGCAGTTCCCAGGTTGGGCTACTTTTTCCCTCCGGCTCAGTGGCTTCCTGTAGTATACCGATTTGTTATTCTTACGTCCTGACTTCTCTTTCTCCTGTATGTCCCAATGTAAGCATGATTTCTGTATTTTATTCCTCAATTTTTTCATTTTCCTGGACAAAAAAAAAAAATCACAATGAACCCAGATAGAGTAAAAAACAACAACAACAACCCAACCTAGTATGTATAAATTGTGCCTCGTGGGGCTTGAACTTGGGGCCTGGGCACTCTTCCTGAGCTTTTTCACTCAAGGTTAGCATACTCATCATTTTGAGCTACAGCTTCACATCTGATTTCTGGTGGTTAATTGGATATAAGAGTCTCATGGACTTCCCTACTGTAATTAGCTTTGAACCTTGATCCTCAGAGCTTAGCCTCCTGAGTAGCAAGAATTACAGGCGTGAGCCACCAGTGCTTGGCAAATTCTGTTAGGAAAAAAAAAAAACAACTCACTGCTAATATTTTTAAAATTAAAATACTATGTTTAATTAAATGCTTTGAGTCATTGCTGACCTTAATTTCAGGAGCATTTTAGTGTTTTAGTGACAATGTTAACACCTGCTTTTGTCTGAAAGTATAATATATATCTGTCAGTTATTCAGATTTGACTCCCAACTGAGCCTTAAAGGAAAGATTAAGAATTCTATGTGTCCTTGTCTCTGTGTGTACACCTGTACATGTAATGCTGTTTATTTTCCCCCTTATTGTGGAAGGGAGGAAATGAGAAAAAGAGGGAACATAATGCTGTTTTTAGTTAAAGTATTCATTGAGATGGTTTGGCTCTGTTACTTGGTGATGACTTGATTTGTTCCCAAGGAAAAAGATGTTACAAGGCATTCTTCCTTCTCCCATGCGAAAAAATATGAATAAAACTTTTATAGCACCCATTTCTGTTTGTTTCTAGAAGACCCGTTTGATGACTTTTTTGGGAACCGAAGGGGTCCTCGAGGAAGCAGAAACCGAGGAGCAGGCTCGTTTTTCTCTGCCTTCAGTGGATTTCCATCATTTGGAGGGGGATTTCCTTCATTTGATGCAGGTATTTAAAATCTTGGATTCAATCTTGTTCATACAAACAGAAATTGGTTGCTGATGGTAGACTATCCTTTGAGTTGGAGTAGTTTGGAGTACGTGCATTACTTTGGTCTATATTTACTTCCCATTTTCCCCAAGAATGGTAGCTTACTAATAAAGAACAATATTGAGCCAGGTGTTGGTGGCTCATATCTGTGATCTTAACCACTCAGGATCTGAGAATTGAGGTTAAAGCCAGCCTGAGCAGGAAAGTAAGTCCACGAATGAGATTCTCTCTTCTTTTTTCCCCCCTTGCCAGTCCCTGAGTTTAAACTCAGAGCCTGGGTGCTGTCCCTGAGCTCTTTTGCTCTTGGCTAGCACTCTGCTATTGGGAGCTACAGTTCCTCTTTGGTTTTGTGGTGGAGATAAGACTCTCCCTGACTTTCCTGCCCAGTTTGCCTTTGCACTGTTATCCTCAGATCTTAGTCTCTTGAGTAGCTAGGATTAGACACATGATCCACTGGCGCTCAGCTTGTTGGTAAGATTCTCTCCAATTCACCACCAAAAAGACAAGTGATAAAGTGCTGGTGGAGGTGGGGGGTGGGGAAGAAAGAAGAAAAAGAAAGCTCAGAGATAGTGCCCAGGCCCTGAGTTCAAGCCCCAGGGAACCCAAAAACAAAATATTTTATAAAATTCAGATAATAAACAATGATCTATTTAGTGAAATTGATGAGAGATTGTGGAGTTTCTGTCAGTTCTTTTTGGTCCGCATCTCTAGTGTTGCTTTTTGCCTATTATTTTAGAGATGGAGCTTTAACTTGTGTTTCATGCTTTCTTGGTTTGTTTGCTTACAGTTGGCACTCTGCTATGTAAGCCACCTCCCCACTAGTTAACGGGAGATGGAATCAAGGACTTTTATTCCCAAACTGGCCTTCGGTCCATGAGCTTCAGCTCCCACCCTTCTGAATAGCTAAGATTATAGGCGTAAGCCACTGGTGCCCAGATAAATGCAATTTTTAGTGTATTTCTGGTCAGTGAACACAGAATAAGCCCCTTCCTAGTACCTCACTAATGTGTCCTCATAGGCTCTTACCTCCTGTGGAGTCCCTCAGCCAGGGGCAGTTTATTAAGTGAGATAACATTCTCATAGGCAAAGTTGTGTGCACACACCATGGTATGATGGTGCTGTGACTGGTTTTAAGCCTTAGTGGTTACAATTGGGATGCTGTGTACACTTGGCTTGCAGACGATCCCCCTTAAGTCTTATGCCGTACTGTTTTTGTCTAGATAAGTAGTATACTTGTCCTTTTCCAGCAGATGCGTGTGCTCAAGACCATGTATTATGTTAAGCACATGCCAGGAGAGAGTGCCAGGGTGCTGGTCAAAATTTCAGGATACCGTGGTTCCTTATACGTGTAGTCCTTAGTTGCTCAGGAGTCTGAGATGGGAGAAAGAGTTCAAAGCCAACCAGCAGGGCAGCAGTCTTTGAGAGTCCATCTGTAATTGACCAACAAGGCGCACCAGACTTGAGTGTGGCTCAAGTGGTCTAGTGCCAGTCTTACAAGCCCTGGCACCATGTGCTCTTCCTCTCACTCCCATCATTTGTGTAACACTAGTACTTCATCTAACAAATGTGTGCTTAGCGACACGTGGCAGTGCACAGGAGAGTTCAGCCCAGCCTGCCCTGCAGGGAGACCCTGTCTTCAGCACAGCTCAAGTGTGAGGCATCCCTGCATCGTAGGGCTCAGGCTCACACTGTCCTGTGCAGCAAGTAGCCACTGAGCACGGAGATGGGGCTAGTCCATGTTGAGATGGCCTGGAACGGTGAAAGAAGGTTACTCTCTTTTTTTTTTGCCAGTCCTGGGGCTTGAACTCAGGGCCTGAACACTGTCCCTGGCTTCTTTGTGCTCAAGGCTAGCACTCTGCCACTTGAGTCACAGCGCCACTTCTGGCCTTTTCTGTGTCTGTTGTGCTGAGGAATTAAACCCAGGGCTTCATATATATGAGGCAAGCACTCTACCAGTAGGCCATATTCCCAGCCCCACTCTTCTTTTTTTTAAAGTCCTGGGGCTTGAACTCAGCTCCTGAGCGCTGTCCTGAGCTCTTCAGCTCAAGGCTGTTGCTCTACCACTTTGAGCCACAGCACCACTTGCGGTTTTCTGGTGGCTAATTGGAGAAAAGAGTCTCATGGACTTTCTGCCCGGGCCAGCTTTGAACTGTGTGTGATCCTCAGATCTCAGCCCTCTGAGTAGCCAGATTACAGGCATGAGTCACTGGTACCTGGCAATGTTCTCTAATTTTTAGTGAGGCTGTAAAATTAAGTCTGTAGCTTACATTTTATTTTCTTAGAGCGCCGTAGTCCTGGGCAGTTCAAATAATGTTCAGGAGCATGTGTTTTATTTATTTGTTTACATATTCATTCATTCATTTATTTGCTTGCTTGCTTGTCGGTCATGGGGCTTGAACTCAGGGCCTGAACACTGTCCCTGGCTTCTCTTTGCTCAAGGCTAGCACTCTGCCACTTGAGTCACAGCGCCACTTCCGGGCTTTTTCTGTGTATGTGGTGCTGAAGAATCAAACCCAGGGCTTCATGAATGCTAGGCAATCACTCTACCACTGGGCCACATTCCCAGCCCGTATGTTTTAATGTGACCATTTCAGAAATAGTAAAGAATTAGTCTCTTTTAACAAATCAATCTCCCTACGAGAGGGTTTCCTGTAGGTTTTTCGTGTTCAGTGTAATAGCTGCATAATTGAGGTCTATGATTTTTTTTGGGGGGAGAGGGCAATTAATTGCAGTACTCTGAAATTTTGTAATAGCTGAGCCTTTTGTTCCCTGTGGTACCATTGCGGGAGGGGTCATATAGTTAGATTGGTGTGTCTGTGGCAAAGTAGCTGTTAGTACACCACACAAAGATGCTCTCCATTGCCAAGCAGACAGTGCAGAGTGGGGAGGATCTTGGGTATGTTGGGCATGCCATTGAGGTCCAGCAGTGCATTCCTCAGAAGGGAAACAGCTGGTCACCGTGTTTCATGGTTTGAATCCAGAGGCTCCCTGTGCAGTTCCCCTGAGGTACTCTGCCTGCGTGGCTTATTCACATCAGACAGTTTACTAATACGTTTTGCTTTGATACTGGACCAAGTAACTTCTAATAATCTCTTGTTTCCTTGCAGGATTTACTTCCTTTGGGTCCCTGGGTCACGGAGGCCTGACTTCCTCCTTCTCTTCCACGTCATTTGGCGGTAGTGGGATGGGCAACTTCAAGTCTATATCAACTTCCACTAAAATAGTGAATGGCAGGAAAATAACTACAAAGAGGTACAGTGGTTCTCTGTATTTTTAGTAAGTCAGTGTAATTTTTCATTGGTGGTGTGTTTACTTTGTATGCTCCCCAGAACTGAAGTATATATTGTATGCTCACTTGTAAATTAACTTTTTGCTTTTTAGTATTTAGGTAACTGCTTACTTATTATTTTGAGCAATATTTCAATAAGTAATGATGGATACAAAGTTCCCCCAGTATTATGGTGAAGTGAAAGACTGTTAATAGTAAAACTCTACCTTTTTTTCCCTTTTCTCTTCTGTTCCTTTCCCTTCCAGTGTTCTCTTCCTCCTTCCCATCTCTTTTTCCCCTTTCCTTTGTGTGTACGATAACTCTAGGGCCTTTGACATTCTAGTCAATCATTCTACCCAGTTGAACTACACTCCCAGCCTGAAACATGAATTTTGTGTTACAGAATTGTTGAGAATGGTCAAGAAAGAGTAGAAGTTGAAGAAGACGGCCAGTTAAAGTCCTTGACAATAAATGGTAAGGAGCAGCTGCTACGCTTGGATAACAAGTAACTCAACGCACGCATTTAACAGAAAGGTTAAACAGTAACAAGCACCATTTGAGGATTAACAGGAACATTTTTTTGAAGATTTCAAACGAACTCGACTTTCAGTATAACTGTACCTAATCTAAAGTATTTATAAGCAGCTCATCGGAGCCTCTATTTGTCATAGACTTTTGAGTTTATTGTTGGGACCACACAATAGGACCATTTTTTTTGTCTTTAAAATTGTTGTAATCTCTGTGTGCACTTTGCTTTTTTATTAAACGTAATCCAAGGTGAGACCCGTGACTCTTGCGTAGAGCTAGGACAAGCTTGTACTCTAACACCAGCATGGATCTGCTTTCGTTGTGTTTGGAATGTGAGCCACCTAGTTCAGCCTGCTGTGAAGTTGACATTGCCAGGAGGAACCCGCTACAGAAACAATTCCAGTTTTCTTTGTTTTTGTTTTCAGTCATGAAAGATTTAATACATTAATGGTAATACATTTCTGGTTTATTATAAATTAAGGATGTTTTCTAGTTGTGCATGAATGCTGGCAACTTAGTAAGTTTTGACAACTGTTTAAATAATGTAATGTTAAGCTTAGGTTAAGAAAAAAACAAGTTGGTAAACTGGGTCTTTGTCATTGCTTTAAAAAAAGAAAATAAATGCGACTGTGTTTGGTGCATTCTTTCCTGCGTGGGGTGTCGTCGGTCTTCCTGTGTCTGTGTGGTTTTGTGCTGGGTTTCTCGAGCCACACCGATAGCCTGTCCTGTAATTGAGGTGGATGCCGAATGAAGTTACATATCTGGAGAGGATTGTGTTAGCAAATCACGGGGCATTTTAGTGTTGTATTGCTGTGGGGAGGGGATAAACAGTTCTAAAATGTTCCGTCTTGAGGATGTTGCAGTTTCCCAAGGAATGGGTGTACACTGAAGGATGGATAGCTAGCGTGCCTGGCATAGTCCTGGAATGATGGAGTAAGCAAAACAGAACGTTGTTTATTTTGTCTCTCTGTAGCACTTGTCATCCGCCTCATTGCTCCAGCTTACTTTTTCCTGTGGATTTTCTAAACTCCCACCCACAGTTCTTCCCTAATTGCTGGTATAGGTGTGGAGCTGGTGGGAATTTCTCATTGATCATTTAAAGAATCTGATGTACCATTCCTGAGAATTTGCAAAAGATTTTTTTTTTTTGGTGGGGGAGGGAAGAAGGGGAGGTCAGTTGTGGGGCTTGAACTCAGGACCTGTGGGCTAGCCCTGAACTAGCACTCTACTACCACTTAGAGCCGCAGCACCACTTTCTGGTTTTCTGGTGGGGTCATTGGAGATAAAAGTCTCCCTGACTTTCCTGCCCAGGCTGGCTTTGAACCGCAACCCTCAGATCTCATCTTTCTGAGTAGCTAGGATTATAGGCAGGAGCCACCAGCCCCCGGCTTGCAAAAGACTAAAGAAAACGCATAGGATCTTGAGAGAGAAGCACAGCAATCTGAAGCAGCTGAAGACAGCTGGACTAAGGACGGCAGTGCACGAGTGCTGTGCTGTGCTGGAAGTAGCCTGCTTGCAGCGCCCGAGCTTGGGGGTGGATGAGGTAGGTATGCCGTCCATCTCTTCCGTACCTTCTGCTGCATCGCTAGTTTTATCAGAAGGCCTGCTTTTGGTTATGCTACCAGCCACAATGGCTTTGTTACCGGATGAACCATTCAGGTAGATACCTGAGACTGTTGGATGTAAGTTTCTTATTAGTTGATAGGGATATCTTACATCATCTAGGGAGAAAGGCATGTCTTGTCTCTTCCAAAACAGTTGAAGTGGACCAATAATTTGCTACAGCTCTGGTTTCATACACTTGTTTGAATGCTGGGGTGTTGCAGATTGAGATCTTTTTTATTCTACTTGAGCTATAAGGAGTTCCCTGGGCTGGACATTTCAGCCAAAAGGTGCTTGACTGTGGTGAGCCCTTTTTGAGAGAAAAGCATATAGACTGCTCTTTGTCATTTGCTTTTGAGAAAATGACCGTTACCCTGTCTTTGCATTGATGTGACTTGTTATTGATTGAGCCAGGTAACTTGTTAAATCTGCTCGGTTGAAAGTTCAAAGCAGTAAGAAAGCAGCCTTGGTAAGGAATGAAAACTGTTTTTGTGCAGTGATATTATCAAACAGTAGCATTTCACTTAAATGACAGTTTTTTGTTTGTGGATTTTTGTTTTTTTTTTTGCTGGTCCTGGGGCTTTGGACTCAGGGTTTGAGCACTGTCCTTGAGCTTTTGCTCAAGCCTAGCACTCTACCACTTGAGCCACACAGTGCCACTTCAGCCTTTTCTGTTTATGTGGAACCCAGGGCTTCATGCATGCTAGGCAAGCACTCTGTCATTAAGCCACATTCCAGTGCAAATGACAGGTTTTGTATATTTAGGAATCCTTTTGCTTTGTGTACTAAAGGTCCCTTGGTGTAGTAACTGTTGGCCTGTGAGACTAAGACTGAAAGTTACTTGCCCGTGGTGGGCTCCTTTCTGCCCACACCCAAGCACTGGCCGGCCTCCTTCGTTGGGAGCCGGTCATTCTTGCTTTGTACCCTGTGGCCTAGTATGTCAGGGCCTCTTAAGTCTCCGTCCTGCTTTCTTCTCTGTGGTTCACACCCATTCTCCTTCCAGTTTGATTCAGTTCACTGAGATGGACGATGGTTCATGGTTCCTTGCAAGGTGCAAGTCTTAGTTTCTAGGTCTGGTTTTGTAGGTTCAGTCAGGTTCATGGCAGGAGAGTGAGCAGTGGCTATAATCATGGCTTATTATCTCGCTTCCAGGCAGACTACAGTAGTTGTCGGAGTTAGTCTAAGCATTGACTAACCGATGAAGGTCCTGCAGTGAGTTGTTTCTTCTTGCCTAGTAAAGGGTCCTGCATAATCTTGATTCCTACTAGGTAGCTGTCATTGTCTTTGTGGAGAATACTGGTCTTGTTTTGTCTTCACTTAGTATATAAGCAAACCTCTGGAATCTGGGTGAAGAAATGGAAAATCGCTGAAGATACTCAGATTACCCATGCTCCCCTGCACAGTGAGTCTGAACATTTTATAACTCGGGACCTCACAAGGCAGGCTTCATTATTGCCGTGAAAGTTACTGCTGTTCATATTAATACTTCTCACAGTATTGGTTCTAGTGTTAGAAATCAGGGCCTTATGATTGCTAGGCAGGCACTGTACCACTGGATCCCCCCAAATGAGATCTTATTTCATGTTGTGTCTTGATTCATGGTAAAGATAGGAACCATACTATATGTATCATCACATCTAAAATGTTTTATTTGGCCATTTCTGTTGAGCACATTGTGTCCCTTGGGACACAATGCGTTTTGGCCGCCATTTACTTTATTAAAAAAAAAATCAGGGCAAACAGCAGATCACATAGCTATGTCCCGTGGAGACTCCTCTTCCCCACGGGGGCTTGAACTCCCCAGGCCTAGGTGCTGTCCTAGAGCTTCTTTGCTCAAGGTTGGTGCTATGCTGCTTGAGCCACAGCTCCACTTCCAGTTCCTTGATGGTTATTAGAGTCACGGGCAGGAAAGGTTCCAGCAGATCTCAGGCTTCTGAATAGCCATTGTCCCTGGTGTGTGCCACCTCGGCCTGGCCACACAGTAATTAAATGCCCTACTGACTGTTAACTCCGCTTGTCAGCAACAGAGCTGCATAATGTGTGGAATTTGCAGGGTTTTAAAAAATTATTATTATTGCACTTGGTCAAAACTAGATGCAATAAATCGGTGCATAAAGTGGGTTTACTGTATAATCAGAATTATGTTGAAGGAGCCAGAAGTAATATTTGGCTTATTACCTCTGCAGTTGCTTCCAGGTTATACAATGATCCATAATTGGCCAGTACCGTTACAAGATGGAGGATGGTGTAGATTTGCATGCTTTGCTATGCTGTGGTCAAGAGTAGAGTTGAAGGAACTCCTGAGCAGCTAGGGTTACAGGTGTGAGAGCGGTGCTTGTAATTTAGTTTTTGGGTTCCTGGTCTTGCATAGCTTACTGAGGAATCTCGAAGGCTGCATACAATGATCTGCTAAGGGCTTTGATTTAAAGGAACAGCTTTTGCTAATGAGTATGAGGCCCTGGGTACAAAGTTAAAGGAGCAGACTCGTGGACTTGAGTTCAATTTGAAGGGGTTCTTCAGAAGGCGCGGCCCCTTTGCTCACCCCTACCCCGGAGCTGCCAGGCTCCCTAGGATGAGAGCAGCATGCAGTGAGCTGCTCTTCTCCAGCCACCATTTACTCTGGGAGGGCGGCCCTGTGTCCTCCGCCTCAGCTCTGTGTGTCTTGGACAAGCCCTGGGAATGTCCCTGTTGGATTTGTGCCTGGGGCCAGGGCACGGCTGGGAAGTGACTACCACAGCAGTATGCACTATGCCGGAGTGTGTGCACATACACGTACTTGCTGGAGTTGCTGGGCAGCACCGTCCTACGGTAACTAACAACATTTGGCCTGACTCATTCCAGCAGTTGGTGTTTTCAAGATGCCCATGGTGTGCCTATTCCTGGCAGCCCTGAAAGGCCCAGCACAGCTGTCGGGGCTCAGCCTAGAGGAGAGGCAGGACACGCAAGGGCTTCTGAGGGTCTTTTGCCTTGTAGGAAGGACTTAGGGTGGGTTACGCATGGCTCCCAGCGTGTCGTTCCAGGTGCCAGGGGTGTCTGCTTCTGAAAGTCAGTCAGTGAACGGTTCAGTTCTGTGGTGGAGCACTCACTCCCCTTAGAACACTCTATTACTAGATTTCCCTGGGGCACCTTACAAGGTGACCTCTGCCGCGTGCGTGTCCAGGTCCTTGTCCTCGTCCTCGCCCTTGTCCGTGGCGCTTTGGTCCAGGGTAGGTTGCTGCATTCCTCTATCTAGCAGAGCTCTGGCTTTGTACGCGGTTTCCTCATTCTGGCCGCTGCGGTCTTCTCTGCACCTCTGCTTCTGCTCTCCACATGGGTCCTGCTTCTTGGAGACAAATTGCACTTATTCTTGTTGGTCTGCATCTGTTCTGCTATTGAGTTCAAGACAAGAGCACATCTTGGGGTCCCCAAGCTTGACACACATCTGGCACCAATAGTTTGAGTCAGTGTGTGTCTTCTAATGGGCCAGCAGGCATTTTGGGGTGCTTGGGGTGCTTGTTAATTATCTCCTAGGGAAAGCATTGGTAGTGGTTTAAGGAAGTGGTACTTCCTTCCACTCCCCTCCCCCAAACAGAAAAAAGTAGCAACTGCACCAGAGACCTGTAGGTGGCACATAGTTGGGGAAGGGATCGCCTTGGTTTACCTGTGCAGGGGTTTGTGCATGTTGGGGCTCCCTGTGGGGCCTGCTGGTATGCTTGTGGCGAGGAACAGCTGCTCTGTTCGCTGTGGCGGTCTTCGGGTGACCTCAGTGTCCTGACTGGAGACACCTGCAGATCTCATTTTGTTTTGAAATTTAACTTACTTCCTCTTTGATACATAGTTTCACCAAGTGGAAAAGAAACTTGAACTTTGGTAAGCAATCTGCATTTTATTAATTTGTAAGTGTGTGTGCAAAAACGCCATCTGGGCGCAGTCCCTTAGCCTGTGGTTCTAGAGCTTGAACTCAGGACGTAGGTACTGTCCCTGGGTTAGTGTTCTTGCTGCTCGAGTCACGGCTTTTTGGTAGTTCATTAGAGATAATGGTCTCGTGGACTTTGCTGGGTAGCTGGGGTCGCAGGTGTGAGGCTCTGGTGCTTTTGATCTCGGCCACCCCAGTCTGCTGGGTGCAGGTGCCTGGGTGATGGGGGTTGGGGTGTGTGCAGGTGTTGGTGAGGCCCAGAGTAGTTTGAAAGAGGCTCCAGGCCTGACTTGCTTAGCCGGATAGAATGACAAGGGGAAGGTTTTGGGGACACAGTGTCTACCATGCCAGCTTCAGTCATATAAGTACAAGAGATGTTACCGGTCATTGGTAGAGTGCTTGCCCATGTTGAGCTAAAAAGCACAGGGATAACACATAGGCCCCGAGTTCAATCCGGCACAGAGGGCCGGGGGGAGCTGGGGTTGGGTCAGCGGTGACCCTATGACCCTGGCATTTTAGGAGCTAGGAAGTTGTAACTTGTTATTGCTTAAGTAAAATGTCATAAGGTGTTACATAGATGGGTTACCATTTTATAAGTCAGGTAATGAGTATAATTCTTCCTGGACAATGTCCAGTTCCTCCAGTTGTCTGCCCCCCCCCCCCCCCCAATCCCTGCCCACAAGTTGCTTAGTTCATTCTCCACATAATGTGTTGTACTGAATACCATGCCGGCATTTGTTCATTCTTCATCCATTTCTGAGCCTCTAACTCTTGGCCTCCCCCAAAAGAAAAACCCAAAAGCAACCACTACCACCACCAAAACCCCATTTCCATTTCCTAGAATTCATTTCAAAAATGTTGAGAGGAGCTACACCTTTGGGTTCTTCCTCTTAAGTGACCCTCTTTTAGTCTGTGTGTGAATACCTAGAGTCCTGTACAGATTATCATGTCCAGTTACGTTTTAGGTCTAGCTTCCACACGCGAGTGGAAACATGCCCCATTTATCTTTCTGAGCGTGGCTTACCTCACGCTCAGTGATCTCCCTGCAAATGACGTAACTCTCCATTGCACAGGGGCACCACATTTTTGGAGCCACTCCTAGTGTAGGTCTGTCTGGGCTGTTCCCATAGCTTGCCACGTGAGTAGTGCAGCAGTGAACAGGGGTGTGCAAATGGCTACAGGATCCTGACGGGCTTGTGGTGGTGTGTGTGTAGATGCCCAAGAGTGAGCGGTGTGGCTGGGTCATAGGGACGTTCTAAGCCTCCTCCCAGAGTGGCTGTCCTAGTTTACACCCCCACGTGTAGTTCAGTAGGGTTCCTTTCCCTCTACATCTCCACCAGCTTTGCTTGCTTCTTGCTGTTGGCCAGTCTTACCTGAGGTGAGATGGAATTGCATTTCCTTTATGGTGAGAGATGTTGACCATTTCCTCCTGTGTTTGCTTTCTGACAAGTCTTTCGCTCCTTTCATGTAGGGGAGGGAGGAGGTTAGGTTTTTCTCCTTCTCTTTTTTGTCATGGGACTTGAACTTGGCCTGGACACTCCCTGCCCTTGAGCTTATTTCACTCAAGGCGGGCGCTCTACCACTTGGAGCCCCCAGCACCACTTCTGGTTTTCTGAGTCTCCTGGATTTTCCTGCCTGGGCCGGCTATGGGCTGTGGTCTTGAGGGGTCAGCCTCCTGGGTAGCTGTGATGATAGCCGTAAGCCCTTAGCGCTGGGGGCTAGCTTTTGTCAGATGCATTGCTGGCAAAGAACGTGGAGGCTGCCGGCTGTCATTCTAGTTTAGTGATTGTCCTTGGCTGTGCAACTTCTTATTTTAAGACCAAACGGTGGTGTAGGATCTGGAGGGTTCTCACGGGCGGAGCTGGTACCCGGCGTGCGAGCTCACACACCGCGGGCAGCTCGCTCCCTCGTCTCCTCGTGCCGCACGGCTAACCCTTCACCGCCACTTAGATTTGGTCTCACTGCGTCTCCCAGGGCAGCCCCGTCCCGTCGGCTGGGTAACTTACGTCTGGGCGTGACGGTCGAGTGTGTGCGGCGACAGGCTTCTCATCCCATCTGCCCGTGGGGCCCGAGGCCTGCCGGGGCCTCAGCACGGCCCCCCCCCCCCCCCGCCCCGGGGTAAAGCTGAATGAATGCCAGCCGTGCCCGGCGCTGTGGCCCTGAGTGCAGGGGTCCCGCCCTGCCCGTTGGGCCCGGTGGAGTCACAGGCCTTGTGTGCTTACGATGGCTCCTGCTCCCGGGCTCTGGGGGAGTTGAACTGGACGCCAGCCTCACCCGGGTTCTGCCCTAGCGAGCACCGCCGAGACCACGACTCCCCCTCTCCAGGAAGGCTTTGCCACCAGGGCGTGGGGTTTCTTGCCCTCTCCCTGTAAGGGTAGGAAGGGATGGGGGAAGCCCTGTGTGCGGAGCTGTGCCCTCAGCCACCGAATTCAATTCTTTATTTTTGTGTGTGTGCTCGTCTTGGGGATTGAACTTGGGGGCCTGGCTGGTGTCCCTTAGCATTTTCTGGACTCAAGGCCGACACTACCATGGGAGAAACAACTACCACCTCACCTCAGGCCTTTGGATGGTTAGTTGGAGATAAAGAGTCTCACTGTCCTTCCTGCCCAGGCTGGCTTCAAAGGATCCTCAGACACCAGCCTGGCGAGTAGCTAGGATTACCGGTGAGCGCTACCAGTGCTGAGTTCAGTTGAGAGGTGCCTGGCGCCCGCCCCCCCGCCCCGCAAACCTGCCCTGGGCACCAGGACAGTCTGCAATCTGATGCCAGCACGTCTGCGCTCTGCGTTTGCTCGAGTGTCTCGCTCTCCCCGCGGTCCCCATGGAGGACGCAGAGCAGCTCTGGAGACCTGGTTCTGTCTGGGGAGGTAAATTGTCCCTCCACATAGTTTTTCATAAAAGCCGAGACTTTTTACAGTGTAGCTGTATTTTAATTCTCCTGGAAGCGGAGCTCAACATTCTTCACGCCGAGTTTTGTTTACTCTGTTACTTACCTGGGTCATTGGGCGGAGTAGAGGGTTGAAGGGAAGAGACGCCATGCCGGAAGCTCAGCCGTCTCCAGCCTCTAGCCCGATTGACCAGCCAGGAAGCAGCACCTGTCCGACTCGGGGTCTTCGCTCCTAAGGGACCCCCCCCCCCCCGGACCACTGATGGACCAGTCATGTCTTTTGGGGTGCAGCTGCGGGCCCCGCAGCGTGGTGGGGGGGCGCCTGAGGCGGAGTGCCGCGTGAGCGCCATCTGGGGGCCCCGGGCCGAGCCTGTGCCCCGCCGGCGGTGACGGCCCCTCAGCTCCAAGGTAAGTGAGAAGGGCGGAGGCGGCCAGCGTGCGCTGGAGGGCTGTCCCTGCCCCACGGGGACCGGGCTGCACCTCACGCCCGGGAGGCTGCTGTTCACCCCCCCCCCACTTCAGTGGTAACTGTGTGATTGTAACCCCGCGGGCTTGTGGGAGGCGACTCCCCCCGCGGCGGGGCTGGCCGGCCCCGGAGTCCCCTGCGCTCTGGGTCTCCTGCGGCTGGGCTGGGCTGGGCCGGGCTGGGCTGGGCCGGGCCGGGCTGTGGCGGCTCCCTTGCCGGTGTCGAGCTCTCCACGGCTGGGTGATGGTGGTGACTGCTGTCGAGGGTGATAGGCGGCAGCCACTCACGGGGGTGCCCCTGGGGAACGCTTCTCTGGGGCAGGGTGGGAGAAGACCTCGGGGCACGTCCGAGGCGGAGTTCAGCGGTGCTCACACCCGGGTCCCCCAGCCTGGGGACGCGCGGAGTGCACTGTCGGTGCGAGGGCTTGCACACGCGGGGGCTCTGTGGCCAGGTCTCACCTGTGCTCCGTGTGTGTGAGCCCACCCGGCTCCAGGTCAGCGGGCGGGGAAAGGCGCGTCCCCTTCGGTGTGGGGCGGGTGGCCCGTGGGCGGGACAGTGGCGCTGTGGAGATCCGCGGTGGGAGCGCGACGGAGGAGGAGGGCCACGGGGCTGCCGCGTGGGGTCCGCACCGCCCCCGCCCCCGCCGTGGTCGTGCAAGGCGGCACTCTCGTCCAGGTGTGAGGTGCACTAAGGGCGTCCGTCCTCCCCTCCCAGGCCCAGCAGCCCTCCTCCAGAACCGCCTCCCGGGAGGCAGGCGGCGGGGGCGGAGGCCGCGCTCACGGCCGTCCCGTGTGCTTTCAGGTGTGGCCGACGCCGAGGCCCTGGCGGAGGAATGCCTGCGGAGAGGCCAGCACTCCCTGCCAGCCACCACGTCCACCGGCACGCGCCCGCCCCAGCCGCCCCGCGCCGGCCCCGCGGCCAGACCCACGCCTCACCCCGTCGTGGACGACAGCGAGGAGCGAGACCGGCCTCGGGTCCCCGGCCACTGGGACACCCCCGTGAGCTCAGCAGGTGTGCAGGAGGGAGCTGGCGCGGCGGAACCCCAGAGCGACCCGCCCCCGGACGCAGAGCAGCGAGAAGGGAAGTGCCACCGGTGCTGCTGCGTCCTGACCTGAGCGCGCGCGGGGAGCCGGGGACCGGCGTGGAGGCGGGGGCTGCCCGCGCCCCTGCCCGCGCCCCCGACGGCTCCGCGGAGGCCTGGCCACGGCGGCTCAAAGGCGACCCCAAGATTAAAACGGGGTCCTAGCGCTTGCGACACGTGTGCGGTGTGTTGTGTGAGCCAGGACGAGAGCTCCTGGGATTGCACACGCCCCTGGAGCCCCAGGGCTCCCTCCCTCTGCCCCCCGAGCTCTGGAGCCCCGCTCTGCCCTCCTCCCTCTCTGAGCGCCGAGGACTCGATGGGTTATCGGCAAATAGACGCTGCGGTGTCCCCCCAGGGGAAGACTCGAGCCCCCGGCTGGTGATAGCGGGCAAAGCCGGGTGCCGTGTGAGCGGCAAGCAGGGGAGGATAAGGGTTCATTCCCTCACCAATGCAGTGGCTCAGATAAGGCAGAGGACCCGTGCACCAGCTCCAAGAGCCTGCCGGGGGCTCAGATGCCCGTGTCTGGCCGGCCGGCCTGCTTTGTGGAAGAGGTGCCCGCCCGTGAGAGAAGCTTGGTAACGGGGGGGGGGGCAGCACTTCCCGTGCAGCTAGGGGAGTGGCGGTTGGGGAGGCAGTCGGCCTGGCTCTGCGTTTGGGAAGGTGGCGCTCTGAGCCAAACCCAGAGCAGCACCCCGAAGCCTGCCGCCGCCGAGGAGTCACGAGGTCTGGCTGGCTCAGTAGCCTCCGCCTCTGCCCTGTTTCAGTTCTTTGACCCATTTTTGGCAGTGCTAGGTCGTGACCTTGGCAAGCAGGCGCCGATTCTGCACTTGGGCCGCGTGCCTGGCCTGGACACTGTTCCTGGGCTTCCGGCCGGCCTTGTTTCCTCTCCTTCCCTGGGGAGGGAGCACAGAGCCCGGGCCTGCTAAGCATGTGTTCTGACACTAGCCACAGCCCTCTCCCAGGCCGCGGTGGCCTTTCTCTTGCTAACCAGCCAGCACTTTTACCACTGAGCTGATTTTGTGTGTGTGTGTGTGCATGTGCGTGCACGCACGTGTCAGGGCCTGGGCACTGGCTCGGAACTGTGTGATCCTCAGATCTCAGCCTCCTGAGCACCTAGGATTACAGGGGGGCACCCTCTTTGAGTGGCGCATAGGAGTAGACTCGTGAATGCAGCACAAGTCCTTGCGCCAGGGAAGGGGGACTGGCCCGGGACGCAGGAGTGCTGGTCCTGTGGAGAGCCCCGGGGGCAGCAGGGTGTCCGCAGCTCCTCTCCTGGCCTTACGATAGCTTGCTTGGCTTGGCTTGGCTTTTTTTTTTTTTTTCTTTTTTGCTAGTTCTGGGGCTTGAACTCAGGGCCTGAGCACTGTCCCCCACTTCTTTTGCTCTACCACTTGAGCCACAGTGTCACTTCCGGCTCTTTCCGTATATGTGGTGCTGAGGAATTGAACCCAGGGCTTTGTACATGCTAGGCAGGCACTCCGCCACTAGGCCACACTCCCAGCTCACCTCTTTTTCCAGACCCCGGTTCTCAGATGTTGGCCTCCTCGGCTGTGGCTGTGATTTCCTTCCGGGGGTGCCAGGACCAGGCCTGGGCTTCCCTTTGTGCTGTGAGATGGTGGAGGGGTGCTGGGCTGCAGCTGGGTGGGGGCAGCTCAGCAGGACTGCACGGAGAGCCCGGGCTGGGGGTTAGAGCCCTGGTTTCTGGGGCAGTGACTAGGAGTTGGCCATGTTGGCGGTTGCTTTTTTCTTGTGGTGCTGGGGAGTGAGCCCAGGCCCTTGCCCGGGCTGGGTGAGCACTCTCCTGCTGAGCCACCTCCACCTCCATGGCTCTGCCTTCTGTCACTCACTGCTGGGACATGGACGGCTGGCCCGGCCTCCACGCGCAAGGCAGACGCCACAGACCAGGAAGCACGCACAGATGTGGCGCTGGTGGTGGCGTGGCAGGGCTGGCGGTGGTGCCGTGCGTTTGTGAGTTGTGCACACTATGCGCTGTGAGGGGTGTGAGCGTTAGCGGTGCTTGCAGTTTTGCAGGCTGAAGCAGGTGGCTGCCTGGGGTGCTGCGGAAGGCCGCGTCCTCGCGGGGCCTCGCCTGTGTCCTCGCGCAGTGTGAGCCGCGGGGCCTCTTGTGAGTGGGGCGGGCCCTCTCCAGCCCTGGCCACGCCCGCCCGCCCGCCCTGCGGGGACCAGGTCTGCCTTGCGGCAGGCCCAAGGGCAGGAGTCTTGGTTTCTGGCTCAGGGGGTCGGGTCTGTCCTTCGCCTTGGGCCCCGCGCTGGCAGGGCGCGCACGGCACAGGAAAGAAACGCGAGCGGGAGGGCAGGGCGGGCGGGCGTTGCAGGCAGAGCCTCGGGGGCTCGGCGTGGCCGCTGGCCGGCGGCTGGCGGAGGCGCGGGGGCGGTGAGCAGGCGGACGGAAGTTCCCAGATCTGGACCGCACAGATGACTTTGCTCCGCGACCTGCCCGCCTCGCCTGAGGAAGCAGGTGCTGCTGTGCAGTGTTTCACAAGCTGTGTTTCCGTAGGGGCCAAAGAAGGTGGCAAGAGGAAGAAACAGAAGCAGAAAGAGGACTCGAAGAAGAAGAAGCCGACCAAAGGGAACCACTAGGCCGGCCCCGCCCGCCCTCCTGCCCGCGTGTGCCGCGCACGTGCAGCAGCCGCAGCGCCTTCTCGCTTAGCGGGATCGTGAACGTGTACACGCTCGCGGGTCGGTAGGATCAGGGCGTCGAGACGGAGGTGACAATCACGGGTGGCGTGGTCGATGTCTGGGACACCGCCTCGACGTTGTCACTCTGCTTTTTTTCTCCAGCACTAAATGGGTTAGTGTTCTCCTCTTGAGTCGCGAGGCTCTGTCTTGCCCTCTCCAGCCGGGATGTGGGTAGCGGTGGGAGTTCCGTAAGGCACGGCCCGAGCCCGGGCGCGTCTCCGGGACACACCCTCCTTCCCGGCGGCGGCATACGTCCGAGTGCCCCCGTCGCTTCGCGTGCACGTAAGATCACTCCTGTAGCTGTCCAAGTCCTCTCCAAGTCCAAGTTTGACTGCAAATCTTGCTTAATTTTTTGCTAAATCTCATCTTTCTCGGATCTATGATTCTTTTTTCAGTAAGAAGGTTTTGCTCAGCAATACCATCTCTAGCTTTGACAAGTCAGGCTGATGCTGGGGCAAACCAAGCTGGCTGTTGACACACACACACGCACACCGCACGCACACACGTGTGCCGAATGACCGGCCGTTGGGCAGAAGCTCGGCCTGAACATTTCAGTTTGCAAACCTGGGTCCCTGCAGACAGCGTTTCATTCTTTCCCGACCCCGCTGCTTCCTGGCACTGACTCGCTCGCTCGCTCGCATGCTGCTGCCGCCTAACTCTGGTTTCCCTGGAGCTGCGGGCGCCACGTGCTCCCCACCGGCTTGTTCCTGTCCGCACGGCCCTGCAGCCCCGAGGACCTGGGTCATGCTGCTTGTCCCTTGTCCTGTGGGGGGGAGTGGGGACTGGGTTTGGAGCGGGCGGGGTGTGGCGCACCCCCACCGGGAGCCACCACCGGGCCCCCACGGGGGAGGCCTGGGCGGGGTGGTGCACCCGGCTTTGGTCGTGCACGGCACGGGTGGTCACAGTGGGCTGGACCGGTACTTAATGCGTGTGGAAAATGTGACCTTCAAAGCACAACGTGTTTTACTGCTTCCTACAAATAAAGCGTATGCACTGTTGAGTCCAGCTCTCGTGTGGTTAATGGCAAATTAGGCGGTTTGTTCCGGGTCCTCAGTGAGGGCCGAGATGCTTGGCCCTTGTGGCCACGTGGGCTCCTCTAGGGGGGCGTCGGCTGGGGATGGGGTGTGTGGCCTCCCCCGTAACCATGACAGCACCGGGGCGCCACAGTTTCCAGCTCGGAGGAGGATGGCACTGTGGCGAATTGGTTCTCCTGGCTGGAGATGGTTCCAGCGTTCTGGTTTTGGGCGCACACGCGCGTGCCAGTCCAAGTGCCGGGGCCCTGTTCTTGAGCTGTTTGCCATGCGAGCCACCACTCAACCCCCCGCGGCTCTGGTGTTTGATCAGGCTGGCTTGGAGCCACGGGTGCTGGGCCTGCCGTTCCTGGGGCGCCCGAGGGGGTGGCGCTGGCCCAGGCTGGTGCCGCACACGGCTCCCCGCACCCTCGGCCCTTCCCCAGCCGGCCGCGTGGTGGCGACCACGCCGGAGCTGGCGCGCCCCTGCGCGTGGGGAGGACCCGGGGAGCGCGCCCATGGCCGCACCGTGCATGGGGGGGCGGGCGGGGCGCAGGTGGAGAGGCAGGGCCGGGCGGGGTCAGGGGGCCAGGTGTGGGGAGCACGGGGGCTGTGGCCAGGTTGGCGGGGGCGGGGGGAGAGGGGGGAGATGGCAGCCCCAAGGGCACAAAAGACACCTCTGTGGGGCGCACTTGAGCGCCTGGCCACCCCTGTTGGGCACACCCCAGATGTGGTCTCCGGGGTGGGGGGGGGGGAGGGGAAGAGGGCCACGTCCGGCCCCGAGTTAGGTCAGCAGCAATGTCTATAGAATGTAATGTCCAACCTGACCTGCAGATTTGGGACCTGCGAGTCTCCATAATTGTGTGAGGCAACTTCCTAAAATCTGCCCCCTGCTCCCTGCTCCCTGTCTGTCTGTCTGTCTGTCTGTCCGTCCGTCCGTCCGTCCGTCCGTCCTCTGCCTACCCGCATACCTTGAAATGCATGCTACTATTGTATTTCTTTGGGGAACCCTGGCTGGTGCACACTCACGTGTTCAGCCCACGGTGTTGGCGCAGGCTGCGTCTCTCTCGTCAGCCTCGTCAGCCGTAACCAGGAAGCCTTGGGAACGGGAGGTTCTGCATCACGGTCCCCCGCACCCCCGCAGAGTGTGCCGCACAGTTAGGACGTAGTACGTTCAATAAATGTGTGCCCCTCCCCTCCAGGAAGCGGGCTGCTTTTGGGGGCTGGCTCTGCAGGTGGGCCCCAGGGGTCCCCCCCCCCCCCCCCCCCCCGTCACATACTGGGAGGGCGGGTGCTGGGGGCGCAGGCTGTGCACTGGGCTCTCCAGCCCCGGGGGCTGTGTCCCTCCTCACTGCGCCTTGTTCTTGCTTGTGTGCACACGCACAGACCAGTGCCAGGCTTGGCCTCAGGGCCTGGAGGCTGTCCATCCCTGAGCTGCTTTTTGTTCCAGGCTAGCCCTCTCCCACTTGCTCCACAGGGTCACTTCCGGCCTTTTCTGTCTGTGGGGTGCTGAGGAATCGAACCCAGGGCCTCGTGCATGCTCGGCGCGCGCTCTACCGCTAGGCCGCCTTCCCAGCCTCACCTAGCTTTGTAAACGAGGGCTGGCACCCTACCACTGGAGCCACACCCCACCTCCTGGCTTCCGCTTCCCGAGTAGCTGGGGTTACAGGCGTGACAGTCCTCGTTCTTAGGGCACCCGTAGTTTCTGTGGACATGAATTTGTGCATGTCTGTGGGGCACGTGTGGGGTGTGGCATTCCACGTGATCAGGTCAGGGCGATTGGCATGTCCACCTGGCCTTCCCCATTCTACCACGGGTCTCAGAAGTCAGCCATCCTAAGACCACCGGGTCACTGAACACTGCCCAGGGAGGAGGGCCGTGATCTGGGCCACCCAGGCTCGGGCCCCTTCCTGGGCCTCTAATTCAGAGGGCCCCCCTCCTCGGCTGCCCTCCCCCTCCTGCTCCCCCTCCCCCTCCCCGCGCCCCGCATGCCCTCGGGGCCTCAGCCCAGGTGTGGCCGCTTCCCACTTGTCCCCCGTCTTTTTTGTGGTAGGCGCTGGTTCTGAGGCTTGGACTCACTGGGCTCACTCCCTGAGCTCTGATGCTCCAGGCTCCCTGGGGGAGGGGGAGGGGGAGGAGGAAGGGGGAGGGAGGGGGAGGGGGGAGACCTGGAGTGGCCCGGAGGAGCCATCCTGGCCGGATTTACGTTGTCTCTCTTGGGCCCTCCTGATTGCCAATCGCCTTCAGAAAGGAGGGACAGGCAGCGTGGAGCAGGCCGCCCCTCCAGCCCTAGCGCAGGTAGGGGCCGTCCCCCACCCGGCAGAGCCAGGGGCCTGGGCTGCAGGCGCCTCCTCCAGTGGACACGGGCCAGTACTGTGGGGCTGAACGGAGGTCAAGTGGGGCCCACTGCTTGCCAGGACCCTGAGGGGTGAGGCCTCGTCCAGTGGTCACCGCCTCTGTGCACGCGGCCTCCTCCTCCTCCTCCAGTAGTCACTCCTGTGTGCACACGGCCTCCTCCTCCTCCTCCAGTGGTCACTCCTGTGTGCACACGGCCTCCTCCTCCTCCAGTGGTCACTCCTGTGTGCACACGGCCTCCTCCTCCTCCAGTGGTCACCGCCTCTGTGCACGCGGCCTCCTCCTCCTCCTCCTCCTCCAGTGGTCACTCCTGTGTGCACACGGCCTCCTCCTCCTCCTCCTCCTCCTCCTCCTCCTCCTCCTCCTCCTCCTCCTCCTCCTCCTCCTCCAGTGGTCACTCCTGTGTGCACGCGGCCTCCTCCTCCTCCTCCAGTGGTCACTCCTGTGTGCACACGGCCTCCTCCTCCTCCTCCTCCTCCTCCTCCTCCTCCTCCTCCTCCTCCTCCAGTGGTCACTCCTGTGTGCACGCGGCCTCCTCCTCCTCCTCCTCCTCCTCCTCCTCCTCCAGTGGTCACTCCTGTGTGCACGCGGCCTCCTCCTCCTCCTCCTCCAGTGGTCACTCCTGTGTGCACACGGCCTCCTCCTCCTCCTCCAGTGGTCACTCCTGTGTGCACACGGCCTCCTCCTCCTCCTCCTCCAGTGGTCACTCCTGTGTGCACACGGCCTCCTCCTCCTCCTCCTCCTCCTCCAGTGGTCACTCCTGTGTGCACGCGGCCTCCTCCTCCTCCTCCTCCTCCAGTGGTCACTCCTGTGTGCACACGGCCTCCTCCTCCTCCTCCTCCTCCAGTGGTCACTCCTGTGTGCACATGGCCTCCTCCTCCTCCAGTGGTCACTCCTGTGTGCACGCGGCCTCCTCCTCCTCCTCCTCCTCCTCCTCCTCCTCCTCCTCCTCCTCCTCCTCCAGTGGTCACTCCTGTGTGCACACGGCCTCCTCCTCCTCCTCCTCCTCCAGTGGTCACTCCTGTGTGCACACGGCCTCCTCCTCCTCCTCCTCCTCCAGTGGTCACTCCTGTGTGCACACGGCCTCCTCCTCCTCCAGTGGTCACTCCTGTGTGCACGCGGCCTCCTCCTCCTCCTCCTCCTCCAGTGGTCACTCCTGTGTGCACACGGCCTCCTCCTCCTCCTCCAGTGGTCACTCCTGTGTGCACGCGGCCTCCTCCTCCTCCTCCAGTGGTCACTCCTGTGTGCACGCGGCCTCCTCCTCCTCCTCCTCCTCCTCCTCCTCCTCCTCCTCCTCCTCCTCCTCCAGTGGTCACTCCTGTGTGCACACGGCCTCCTCCTCCTCCTCCTCCTCCAGTGGTCACTCCTGTGTGCACACGGCCTCCTCCTCCTCCTCCTGCAGTGGTCACGCCCCTCCTTGCACACCGCCTGCCCGTCCAGTGGGTCACTGCGTGGATGTGTTGAATGAGGGCGGTTGCTCAGAGGCTTGAACCCTGGGCTAAAGCGATCTCCCCATCTCGGTGTCCCTGAGCAGCTGGGAGCAGAAGTCAATGGCACCGCGGCAAGCCAAGGTGAAGTACGTTAAAGTCGGATTTCATTTTATCAAGCTGTTGTACAGAGGTTGTCATTCCATAAGCCGGGTAGTGAATGGGCCTCTCTCTCGGGGCCGCGTCCGCCCTTCCTTCCCTGCCCCTCTGTGTCTCGCTCGCAGTTCCCCCGTGTCTGCGTGGCTGGGTGAGGATTTCATTGATACGCTGGCTGTTTAATGCCCCTCACAGAAGACAGCCCTGGTGCGGCGGTTCCACGATGCACTCCCTCCAGTGGTCACCAGAGGGCGCCGCGACAACGCAAACCACGGCTCCCGGGTCCCACCTCTGGCCGCCGGACACCGAGGGGGTCGTGGCCGTGCACACAGCGTGCTGCCCAGCGGGGAGACCCCACACCCACGGGCCTCGAGTCCGCGCGCGCCTCAGCCTGGCCGCCCGTGGAGTGAGTCCCCCGCCTGGCCCGTCTCCCCCCTCACGGCCTGGCAGAGTCAGCCGAGCCCCTGCCGTCCAGGTGACACCCAGCCCGGCCAGGGCAGACAGCGCTGGGAGCAAGGGGCGATTCGAGGGCCGGAGTGTTACACGCTAGAACGTAAATCGTGGTCTTGGGGGAGCAAGTGTTTCATAAAGTACGATCACGTGAGTGAAAGGTCATTGCTCTGAGGTGTGGATTCCTACCGCCACTTCCACGGACACAGAGTGGGAAATATAAAAGTGTTAGAATGAATAATACTGTACCATTTGTAAGGAAGTGCAAAGACTTGGAAAAAGTTCTATTGAGTGAAGTAAGCCGGACGCGGAGAAACAAAGGCCGCGTGACCCCCTCGTTTGCGTGAGCTAGGATGAGCCTGTCAACCTGCAAGCAAACACGCCGGGCGTTAGGCGAATTACACGTAACCGTAACATCGTACACATAATAGACTACGGCGAGCGCACGTAGTGTGATCTTGTAGAAAGACAAAGTCCAGCGAAATGGGAAATGGGAACACGGGGGAGGAGAGTGGAGCCGGGGGGGGGGGGGGGAGGCGAGTCCAGGCGAGGATTGAGTGCCGGTACCGCAGGAGGTGAGCGCGCGTGGAGGAGGCGGAGGCGGAGGAAGGCGCCCCGCAATCACAAATGGCCTTGTTGCGTGGCTCCTTCTTTGTACAACTACTTCAAGATAACGTAAGTTTGGGGCGGTTTTAAATTTGGTTGGAAGAGGAGTGGACCAGAAGGGATGGCGCCGCACCCAACACTGACTGCACTGGCAGTTAAAATGCAGAATGGCCACGGGTGTGTGTGTGTGTGTGTGTGTGTGTGCGTGTGTGCTTTGAACTTTAGAAGCCACTGAAAAGAGTTCAGAGACGATGTGGAAAATATTTTCATCCATAGTTTGAGAAATGCCAGATTCAGGGGGAGGCGGGGAAATGAGGGAGGAGGTAACGAGTTGGATAAGAAATGGACTCCCTGCCTTCCGTATGGAGCTGTAAGCCCTCTGCACATCACTTTAACAGTAAGTGAAAACCAAAAAAAAGAAATGCAAGATTCACGGCTGGGCTCCGGTGGCTCGCACCTGTCACCCCAGCTACTCAGGGGCCTGAGCTCTGAGGATCGCGGTTTGAAGCCAGCCCGGGCAGCCAAGTCCGTGAGACTCCTGTCTCCAGCCAAGCATCAAAAAGCGGAAAGTAGAGCTGTGGCTCCAGTGGTAGAGCGCTAGCCTTGAGCAGAGAGCTCAGGGACAGCGCCCGGGCCCTGAGTTCAAGCCCCAGGACTGGGGTTATGTATATGTGTGTGCGTGTGTGTGTGTGTGCACGCACACACATAAGCGGTGGGGACACAGGGCAGGAGTCTGGAACTGGTAGGAAGTAACCCGGCAGTCACTACAGAGCGGACTCCGCCGCCAGCCCCACCGGACCCTGTAGCTAGGACCAGGAAATCAAGATGGCGCTGGGGCTCCCAGGACTCAGCGCCCCCTCAGCGAGGCTCAGAAGGGCTTGCCCTCCTCCCGGGGGTGGGGGGGTGGGGACCCCCACCAGGGCATCCCGTGGTGCTCCGGTCCTCGGCCTGTGCTGGGGGTCTGGCCCCGTTGGACACGGGTCTCCGCAGCGCTCCCAGAGTCCTCCTAACGAAGCCACCTGAGGACACGGGGGGACCCCCGGAGACAGGCCCCCCGAGGCACGCAGGAGGAGGGACCACGGGGCGAGGCCACGCGAGGTGGCCACGTGTCCAGCAGCCGAGGACACGGACGGCCAGAGGGACAACCGTCCGCTGAGCCCCTGTGTGTGGGGACCCAGTGACGAGCGGTCGGTCGGTCTGTCTGTCTGTCTGTCTGTCGGTCGGCCCGCAGCCCGTGCTGTGAGGCAGGTGGGGGTGGAGGGGAAGCGTCTGAGTGCGGGGCCGGGCGCGGGGGTTGGCACGGGCCGAGGGCGTCCGCACGGGTCCTGGGTGTGCCCTGCGAGCCCCGGTGTCGCACTGACGGACGCCCTGCCTGCGCCTTCCTCTCCAACGTGACCCGGGCCTTACCACTGACGCAATGTCTGTCTGTCTTTCCTCATGGCCACATCTGGTGGTCTCCGCCTCTGTCCGGTGTCACTTATTTGGTGTCCAGTGAAAGTGACAAGAACGTATGAGGACGGTGACAGTGGAGTCTGAGCGGGCGGGGCGGTGCCCGGCTCCAGCCCGAGGCAGCCGGGGCCGGCACGGAGCCATCGCAGTGACGTGGCTCATTCCTGTAATCCTGTCCACTCCAGAGGCTGAGATCAGGAGGAAGGAGGTTCAAAGTCAGCCTGGCAGACCCTTCTCGGGCGGGAGCTGGGTGGGGGGACACATGCCAGGCGTTCCAGCTACAGGAGTGAACACGTGGATCAAAGGCTTGGCCACCCTGAGCCAAGTGACACCCCCATCTCAAAATAGCCGCGCAAAAAAAGGCAAGCGGTGTGGGCCAGAGACAGTGTCGGCCTGGCAAGTGGAAATCCCTGAGTTCAAATCCCAGTAACCGCGCACACACGCGGAATGGGTTCTGCGTGACAGATGAACACCTCACCCCCAGCCAGGAGCCACCTGGCCTAGAACCGTAGCTGATTTCTGACCTTGGGCTTTCATTCATTTACTCGGTCGTGGGGCTCGAACTCAGGCCCCGGGCGCCGTCCCTGAGCTCTTTAGCTCAAGTCTAGCGCCCTACCACTTTGAGCCACAGCTCCATGTCTGGTTTGCAGGTGGTTGGTTGGAGATGAGAGTCTCATGGGCCCTCCTGCCCGGGCTGGCTTTGAACCTGGATATTCAGCTCTCAGCCTCGGGAGGAGCCGCAGGTGCCTGGCTCGTTCGGTTGTTTACCGGGTGGTCTCGGCTCTGCGCTCCTGGGCCGGGGCTCTGCCGCTGAGCCCGCGGGGCATCTCGGTGCGTGAGCAGCGGGTGCTGTGCCCGGCAAGGACCCCGGAAGCGTGCGGCTGTGCTCACCCTGGGGCCTGGCTCCGGCCCACCCCTCTGCTTCTAGGGCAGAATGCAGAGCCCCGGGCCTGGGGGCCTCTGAGGGCCCAGTCAGGGGGCAGTGCCTGCCGTGGTCCTCTCCCACAGTGGTGCGCGTGCATGGGTGCGCGTGTGTGCACGTGTGCGTGTGCGCGTGTATGGTGCGTGTGTGCGCGCGTGTATGGGTGTGCGTATGGGTGCGCGTGTGAGCACGTGTGCATGCGTGCGCGTTTATGGGTGCGCGTGTGAGCACGTGTGCGTGCGTGCGCATGTATGGGTGCGCGTGTGCGTGCATCCGCGTGTATGGTGTGCGCGTGAGCGCGTGTGCGTGTGCGCGTGTATGCACGTGTGCGTGTGAGCACGTGCGCGTGTGTGCGCGTGTGCACGCGCGCGTGGCCAGAGTCAACACGACGCTCGAGGTGGGAGAGCATGGCCTGCCCTCATGGGAGGAGGCCCCCCCCCCAGCGGGCGTGCGGCGGGGAGGCGGCGCCGCGAGGGGATCTGGGCCCCGTGGCCGCGCAGGGAAGCTGAGGCGGCTGCAGGGCTGAGGATGCGCCCTGAAGCCACTGCTGCGGGGGTGGAAGGAAGACCGGCCGAGAGGCAGCCACGCCCGCCGCCTGGACAAACGCCGACCTGGCCGGTCCCGGCCGCCGGGCCCCGCCCTGCGCACCTGGCCCTGGCCCCGCCCCCTGCGCCTGGCCCCGCCCTTGCCCCGCCCCTGGCGCCTGGCCCCGCCCCTGGCGCCTGGCCCCGCCCCGAGCCTGGCCCCGCCCCTGGGCCTGGCCCCGCCCCCAGCCTGGCCCCGCCCAGCCCCTGGGCCTGGCCCCGCCCCTGGGCCTGGCCCCGCCCCCCGAGCCTGGCCCCGCCCCGCCCCTGGGCCTGGCCCCGCCCCTGGGCCTGGCCCCGCCCCTGGCACCTGGCCCCGCCCCGAGCCTGGCCCCGCCCCTGGCGCCCGGCGGTGCGGGAGCTGGGGGCGCTGGAGGCTTCTTCCCTCCTCCGACCCGAGGCCGCCTCAGCCGCGGTTCCCCTTCCGTCCCTGTCCCCCGCGGCCCCAGGAGCTGCCCGGGGCCGTCCTGCGGCGCTCGCTCGCCGGGGCCCCGAGGTCTCTGGCTGTGCTTCCCCGCCGCTCGCTCTCCTCCGCCGGGGGCGGGGTCCCCTGGGGGGAGCGCGGAGGGGGCGCTGC